>NW_010430741.1:6033-9587 GCF_000710305.1 Buceros rhinoceros silvestris
GAACCGCAGTGGCCTTGCCTGCTGCTCAGGATCTTGGGTTTTCTGCCTGTCCTGCGCACTTGCAGGCTGTGTAAGTTAAAATGACGGGAAGAAGCAACAGCAGTTTGTTGCTGTTCAAAGCCTTTTACTGACTGATTTGTTCTTTTATCTTGTGACTGCTATGACAGGCGGCAGGGAATTATCTGAGCATTGACTGGTAATGATAGCACTACAAGGCTGATTCTCAACCAGAAATATTTCTTTCCATCTCAATATTTGGAGAATAAATCATATAGTATTGTTCATGGCAATTGCTCTCATTGAAGAGGTTGAAATTACTGTGGTTTTTTTATCCAGCAAATCAGGATACTTAAAAGAGTGTATATATGTAATAATATAGGAAATATAAAAAAATGCAATCTAGAAAATTCTGGCTTGTATTGGTCTTAAAGGAATGAAAACAGGGGAAAAAAATCTTTGCGTAGTCACATAAAGATATATTCTGAAGAACAATTAAGTTTAAAATTTGAGGTTTACCAATAGTTTCTTCCATACAGTTAACATGAGCAAATATCTGATGTTTCCTTGCTATTAAAGTTACTTTGACACAGCATCGAAGTAAAACCACGTGTGGTTATGGGATACCATGACACTTCACAACAGTCATATCTAAGTGTGGACATGCAGCCTCTCCAACCTCACACTCAAAGCTACGGAAGCTTTGCTAAAGCACTTGGTTTTTAACAGGTAGATAAAGGATTATGCAAATAGAGAGGGATGGAGTTTTTAAGAAATCACTTTGCAGAAAGGATTTAAAAGCATTTTGATCTGCAGGTTTTTTCTATGCGACTGTGTATCCATGGGAAGACCTTTACACTCACTCTCTGTCCCTGAGCTTGTATCTAGAAATGCCATATCCAGCTCCTGTGTAAACAGGTGCAGCACTTCTGCTCTCACTGGAGTTAAATCAGTGGTGCAGGAATTCTGTTCAGCTCTTAAGATTGAATCTATTAGTAAATCTGCTTCTGTTCATCTTTCCGTATCTCCTCCTCATATTTATCATACTGTTTTGGCAATTTGTACACACACAATGGTTAATAACACGCTAGAAATTAAATTTAATCATGGCATTCTGACTTCCTTTGTATTGGACCATCCCTCTGATCACTAGAAAAAGACACGATGAGGTCAGCCTGCAGGCTTCTCAAGACGGGGGCAAGCTGGTGTCCAGGAGTCGTTTCAGTAAACAGAATGTCTTTTCTTTTGTGGCTTTCTGTTACTAGCCACGAAGGAGGCTGCGGGTATTTAGTCTTTTTTGTAGAACAAGTTTCCGTTTACTATTAATAGTCCTCCATTTTTTTCACCAGCCGTTTTATCTACTTGAAGTAACTACCTGAACAGGATTTCAAGGTTATCTTCTTGTCAAACTGTACTCTTTCAAGTGCTGTATGGATATTGAACTAGACAGGATATGTGCTGCCTGGATGAACTGTGATATTGATTATATCATCTTACGGTACTTAGCAGTGTTAGCAATTCCAATTAAATATGATTAAATTGGTCTTAATTATAAAGAGGGTATTTTTCCTTTCAAAATGAAATGTATTTGCCTAAAAAGTTAATGGAGCATTTGCTGTAAAAGCACTTACAAAATGTCTCATGAACTCTCTAATGCCTCCTGTTTATTTGTTAATATCATTACCTTTGCCACTTCTGTAATAATTAATGTAGTTACCAAGATAAGACAAACCGTGTGGCTACTTGAAAACTAGCATTATATAGTTTGTAGTACAGACTGTGTGGTACAAGCTAAAATCTAATTCTTAATTAATTTTATGACCATTACTATGACAACTGAGAATACTGTGATTTTGAGCTGTCCTGTGCTCTTTCTAATCTTTGGCATATAAGCTGTTAATCTTCATATTTTTATCTGCTGAGGAAGAAAGGAAGAAATTTCTTTCATCCCTAGCACCCAGAGATGGAAGACACAGAATTTAAATCAGAACTGTCTTGCCATATATCCGCACATGTTAGATCTGACTTTGGCCCAGTCTGACAGTCTGAGAGAAACCGCTGTGTGTGATGAATGCGCTGCATAAGCGCGATCGAAACCCGCCCCCACCTGCCCAGAGCACAGCTGTATTCTCCCCCTTATATCCTGGCTGGGCAAATGGCAGTAACAGCACTTCAGAAACACGAAATCACTGAATGATTTAGGCTGATCAAAACTTTACTGATCTCTTTACTGCTTGCTACACAAGCAAACAGTCAGTCCTGTAAACTCAGCTCACATTTGGGGGCAAAAAGTCTAAGCAAGCCCAAGCTCAGAGGTGCTGTGGGACAGCCTTTACTATTGTAAACAAAGAGCATCCATCTCTTCAAACTCTGCTCAGGTGAATCCCCGATGTTACAGCTTCAGGCCTTCTCCCTACCTTCCTCTAAAATGGAAATTTTTTTCTGTAGACATTCCCCTGTATTCCTGCCACGGAGATTTTATCCGTGGATGCCACTAAACTTGTGATTTCAGCTCAGGTGCTCAAATCGGTTGACTGCCATCATCAGCTTCCTCAATAGGTGGCTTCTAATCTTAACATTTCCAAAGCATATGCTTGATAGCCCTGTTCCCAGACTTGTTTGTGATTAAAGAAGGGCAGTTTCTAAACCAGTGCTAAGCAGAAGTCCATCTGAAACAGGAACAGTCACCTGCCAGAAATAACTTTTGCAGAGTGTCAGATTTCTGTAGTCAGAATGATTCAAGTCTGTCCCTAGTTTGAAATCCTTTATGCAGCCATAGGCTTAGAAGACTGCCAAAAATGAACCCTAGAGGGAAGCACAGGCTAGTTAGAAATACTCTGACCCATGCTAGAGAAGAACAGATCTGAGGACATAGGCAATTGGTAGACAATCTGTTTGGCATTGATAGTCAATATCTTGGGCATCCAGAATATTTATAAAGGTCTGGAATACATAAACACAAGAAGCCTCTTCCAGATTGGCTTTACTTAAGGTCTGCTTTGAGGGAAATTATGCTTGAGAGAAGACTTCAATGGGCTCAGTGTTGTAACACCTTACGAGACATCCTTTTTGTCCTTGCAATACTCATTTTGAATCTCCAGAGTCTGGTGGAGATAGGCATAGTAAAATCCTGTGTCTCAAATTAAAAACCAAGCATGTTTAATACATCTTGAATCACACGTTTTAGTGGAAGGATTCACTGACTGTTAGAACAAACTGCACAGAGAATCAGTGGATTACTAGACGCTTTTACATAAAACCTGCCTGCCTTTAGAGAGCCTGTAGTGCATTATAACATAATGCAAGAATAATTAGATGACTTGGGTTATACAAGAGGTTATGCAGGAGGACAAACTAGGTAAGTGTTCCTACGTGACCTTAAAATTCTACCGAAAAGGTGGGTGAAGGATCCAGAGAACGCGATTCAAATCTGTTGCATGTTAGGCAAGGTAACATATCCATCACAGAGCCTGGGAACGTTCAAATTACATATCTCCCTAGCTTCAAAAGTCTCCACAGAAAACTGGAACTGAATATCATAAAAGAATTGTATTCAG
>NW_010430741.1:9655-23563 GCF_000710305.1 Buceros rhinoceros silvestris
TGTATGCAGCAGGAAGGATATATAATTATGAAGGATTAATTATAACCTTTTCTTTGTTATTGGCAGATCTGCAGTGGAAGTCTGGGCATATGGCAGAGAGTCTAACAAATATGCCTCGTCACTCCCTCTACATCATAATTGGGGCTCTCTGCGTAGCATTTGTCCTGATGCTGATCATTCTGATTGTGGGAATATGTCGCATCAGTCGCATCGAGTATCAGGGCTCTTCCAGGCCAGCCTACGAAGAATTTTACAACTGTAGGAGCATCGACAGTGAATTTAGTAGTGCGATTGCTTCTATCAGGCATGCCAGGTTTGTGCTGGGGATAGTAATTTAGGAGAAATCTGTTAACGATGTGTAATTTCGGTCCACGTGCAGTGCACCTAACTGCCGTGGGCAGAGAATGGGCTGCTTTGCTGTGAAAAGACACCGGCATTGCTCATTGTTCTGTTTTCATCCCTATTCTGCTCTCGTCTGAAGTGTAATAATCCAGCACAAGTCCTTGAAAACAGAGGGAGTTACTCTCAATTTTTTTGGTGTAACTGGTGAGGAGGGACAGATGCAGAGTTCTTAGCCTGTAGGATCTTCTGTTTGGGTTGTAAACACTCTTTAACTGATACGTGCAAGTAATTTGATTAGATAGCAAACGCATGTTGATTTTTGTCTAATTTACTGGATTATTTAGTAAGACTCTTCAAATCACTCATTTTGTGCTCCTGTTTGCCTCAAAATTAGGATCTTTCTTGTTTTCCTAAAGATAGTAGTTTTTTTTTAGTTTTAGTGGAGCACTTGCAAGCCATGGAATTTGGTGTCAGAATAACACAAAAGTACTGGAGGGGATTCAAGAGCTCAAGTGTGAGCCATTGAACCAATACAGGGTTGATCATACCTAGCTCCCTGCCAACGATTGCGTTTAAAAACCTCCAAAGTAGTTGAACAGAGTTAGAAAGGGCTTTCTTTAAACCCAACGTAGATTTTCTTTGCTACGAGTTAGGCTGCTCTTCAGGTTGTCATGAAGAATGACTTATCACAGCGCCCTTTATAGTACCCATGCCATCAGGTGTTGTGCCCCTCCCCAACCTCTCTTTTATAATAGAAACAAACAATGCAAAACAACCGTTTTCTTCCCTAGGCTAAACTAACCCATTCTTCCCCTGTCTCATCCTGGATCACGTCAGCTCCGTTACTGTCTCCCTGGGACAGGGACTCCAGATTGTCTTTCTCTTTTTTTTTTTTTTTTTTTTTTTGGAAGGGTGTTCCGTAAAGCTGGAAATAGTTCTCTGGTCAAAGCTTTAGCTGTACCAAATGAACTGAGTAATCACCTGCTGCATCGTATTTATAGAGTTCCTGTTCAAACCTCCGAAAATGAGATGCGCTTGTTTGTTCAGTTCAGATCTATTTGCATTATGCTGGTGACTGACAATTGAATTGTGTGACCTGTTAGACCTTTTCCTCACCCCAAAATCTGACTGAACTCACTGGAGAGTGTTCATCATCATTTGTATCTAAGCAAAGCTCTATTTCCTTTAAACCCTTGGGAGTGATGGAGAAAAAGGGTGATGCAGAATTCATTGCTGCCTCTGATACAGTGAGATGCCATAACTTGATTCCTTCATTCAGTTCTTGAAATTTTATCTCATTTACAGAAAATCAGGTATATCCATCATGACGCTGATGAGCAACCGTGGCCTCTCTGTATTTATTAAACTGTAGAAGAAAGCAGATGCTCATGCATGGAAAAATATCTAGTGTGGCCTTACTGACAGCTGAATTACTTTGAAAAATGAAATTTCCATTGTATAGATCATAATGCTGCCAACCATTTTAGTTTTTTTTCAACAATTCTAGATCACTGAAAACAGCCAAGAATTAAACTGGACAGCCAGGAAGTTGCATAAAAGTCTTGGAAGAAAATCAAGTTAATTTTGGTTTGGTCTAAATACTATCCTTGAAATCTTAATTTTCTGAATCTCACCTTCCTGTGTGCGCAACTTAAATTAATACAGACTTAATATGGTATCTAAGAGGGGGATAAAAAGAATCTCTAATGTGGATCACTACATAAGTAACTCTTCCTGTTTCTCTGTTAGTATTTTCCCTGCACCATGTCCATAAGGAAAGCAGTCTTGACACTTTTTTGCCTCATTTGCCCGTGATCCTTTTTACTTAAAGCTCCTGTAATTGTAGTCAGAACACTTCAGTAATTTTGCCACTTTCGGGTTGCATTTTTAGCACTATTTTTGTATCTTAATAAACGCTTAGAAAGGTGATAGACTGTCTATGGAATGCAAAGGCACCTAAAGGAGCTCTGGGCACGCCAGCACTGGGAACGCGCTGCTGCAGCTGCAGCGGTTCTTGGTGCAGCCCAGCACAGCCTGGCTCTGAGCAGCAGTAGTGGCTGCCCAGGAGGAGCACGCTGCGGAGGTGATGCTGCTGCTTGTGAACCTTTGCTGGGTTAGTACCTTTGCGTGGCATCCCAGTATCCTAACTGCCATTAGTTTTGCCAGTGCTACAAATAGGGTGCAGCGTGTTGACAGTTTAATCCTGCTTCTCAGGTGGATGTCAGGTGGGCAAAGGCTTCCAGCTGACTTTTAAAATGCTTTATAAACCAATTGAGTGCACGACTATTGCATTTCCAAATGCAAATGTCACGTGGTTATCTATTATTTACTTTTTGTAAATATAGATGACCTGACCCTCATACTGGTTGTTAGAGCAGGCTCTAGCGTGAAGTTCTGGCCTCGCTGAAGCTGTATCAGGTTCACTCTCGCCTTCCACAGTCTCCCCATTCAGCATTCTGCTGAATGCTGCAGCAGAATTCCTGTAGCCTTTGATATGGAATCTGTTTCTTGTTTGCAAGATTTTTTTTTTTTTTCAATTTGATACGTATAGTTCAGAAGTCACAGTTCAGGTACTTCTCTACTTACGTCGTGCTGCAATACAATTTAGAATTCACTAGACCGTCTGGGTTTGTTTCTGACCACGTGCCATAACTCTGCGGGTTGTTGCCGTTAACTCACTCATATTTCTGCTTGTCACCAAAAGCTTTCTTTTGTTTCCAGGTTTGGCAAGAAATCCCGACCTGCAATGTATGATGCAACCCCCATTGCTTATGAAGATTACAGCCCAGATGACAAACCTTTGGTTACGCTGATTAAGACAAAAGATTTGTAATCTAGTGTATCTTTTTTTTGATTATTTTTCAACAGGATGGGCTACTAACCTAATTTAAATATTTTTAAGAAGAAAGCATAAGTAATTTAAACCATTAGATGCTTCAGAATTTTCTGTGGAATATTTAAGAACCAGTTTTCTGCAGCTTTTAGTTGGGAAAAATATTTTAAAACAGAATTTGTGAACTTCATTAACTACATTTTAGTGTACCTTAAGCTCTATAAACTATAAGCTTATGATAGTGTGTGCTTTTTTTTTGGTAGACACTATTACTGAACCCAGATGAGTTTCTTGTGGTTGTGACAGAACAGAAAACAATAATTAAAGAGGAGTTCTTTATGACATGTCAGTGCCAGCTTTCTCAGTAGAGGTAGGAAAAAATGTGAAGCATAATAAGATATATAATATATCCATTAACGAAAAAGTCTAAAATGTTTGTGTTGTGAAAAGAAACTAGTAAAACTTATTACTCCTAATCTGAATGAATTAGCTCTTGCCTTATTCCATGCATGGATAGATAACCTGTTTCTCCATTATTTCCTGAAAGTTGCTGAAACATACTCTTGAGTTGATGTTTGACATTTTTGTAATAGCATTCAGGCTAGGCCTTGTATAATAATTAAAGTGCCTCTTGGGGCAAAGTTAAGGGCATGATCCTTTAAACACTGAACTCAATGAGAGAACTTCCGTTGACTTCAGTGGGCACGGGATTGGATCCTACAATTGGACTGAATCTATATTTTTCTTTAAAGTTTTTTTATATTGTGAGTAAACTAAGCATATGGTTTGAGTTGTTTGTTTCCTAAAGGTGGTTGATGTACACTACTGTTTCATGAAATATTGTGTATTTCTCATAGTGCTTCTTATTTAGGATCAGTATGGGGGGTTTGTGGCTGTATTTGATTGCTTATGGTCTTCGTAAAATTCTTGCTTATTTCAGAAGATACTGAATAAATGTTATCAAGTTGAAGATTGCAGCTGTTTCTTTGTTTTTCTTAATTTGAAAGGGCAGTGTTGCCTATAAATCTGAAACGACATGAGCAGATAATGTGCTATAAATAATGCTGAAAGAAGGTATGCCAGCTGTTAATTTGAAAAGGAGAAAATGGGCTTTATTGTCCAGATAACCTCTGAGAAGTGAGACAAATACAGCACCACAGTAAAGATGCAGTGCTACAGTCCAGGCCGTACGCACCACAACCAGTTCTGGAGTAGATCTGACTGCAAATCTGGGCTCCAAGGTATGGCGAGAGTAAGGTTTTGTCACAGAGCAACCTGTGAGGTGAACAGGCTTGATGTGTTTCCACGAGGCCTGACAGTGAGCGAGCCCAGACCGCCTGGTGTGGAGGCGAATTGCTGCGGCCACCCGCGGGTCCTACTGCGTGGTGCTGCGCTGCGGCTAGTCGGTACCGTGCTGTTACAGGCACTGACCTCTTAATGTTGGGAAATCATGGAGGGCATCAAAAATCTTCCTGTTTCACATAAATAACATTTCCAGACAAAATAAAAGATGTCATTGGAAACTTTGATCATCTCTGCATGAGGACAGACGTCTCAGGCAGTTCTTCCCTCTCCTTGCAACTGCTGACATCTCCAGACCTCAGATCAGCCACTAAAGACAGATGTAATTAGGAATCGTAAAGGTAAAAAAAAAAAAGCTGCTGCTGGGGCTTTACTGTCTTGTTTAGGTGGCAGAGTGCATCTGGTATGTTACTTTTAATTTTGAGCTTCATTACTATTATGGCTTCTGGTTACAGTCATAGAAATTGTGCAAGATGTGGAAAATAATAAGTGCTGACGAGGTAGAACAACTATTGCAAATCGAGCTGTTAGAATTGTGAGGTTACATTCTAGTTGACCAGCAAAAAAAAAAAAAAAAAATTTGGAACTATCTGCAGCAGATATGGGCCAAAATTGGAATGTTGTAAAGGAAAGCAAATGAAAACGTATTTTAGTAGAACTGTTAAAGGGAAGCACTGCTCAAAGGATTCTCTTATTGGAATGGCTGGATGGTGAATATGCAGGTTATTAACACCGTGTGGTGTTGGAATGATGGAAATGCCAAATGCATCTTGGAAATCACCTTGGAGAGCACCTTTCCTGACATCCTGTGTCTGATACCAGGGGCTTTTGATGATGGTGGCCCAAGACAGTAAGTTCTACTAAGAGACCTAAAGAAACTAGATTCGAGCCTCCCTTTCATCCTTCAGGCTCCGTTTTCTGTGACAAAGGTTGTGCCTTTGTACCTGGTGGCTGTCAGACTTGTCTTGGGTAGTTTGTTGCTGCTGGTTTATTCGAGGTATGGAAACTCTAGGAATGTTCTAAGAGTCCCTTAGGAAGAAGGGTCAAGAACAAGCTATACCCTGTACTATATTTTGTAACTTGTGTGGAACAAGGTCAGATATATTGTTGCTGTTACTGATTTGTTAATCAGATAAAAATGAAATACTCATTCTTCAGCCTTTTCAGTTGTAAAACATTGGTTTATCTTTGAAGAACTGCGAATCTATACAAAGCAGGGAGACTAGCAACTCTCTTGTTCTGGGGAACATGCATATTCACAGTCCATGTTTTACAAGAGATACTGTGGTGAGCAGCAGTCTTTCTGCACACAACTCACACCTTGGCAGTGATTCTTGTCCGTCCTACATTTCTCTCCAGTGACTGATCTGAAAGATCTCCTGTCAGTTTGCAGCCTCTAGCGTCTGTAAATCATCCTGTGCTTCCTGTGAATTGTGCTGTGAAAATTATTTTCGCTCCCTCCAATTTATTTTATTGAACTCTGGTGGCACGTTACTGTGCCTGAATCCTTGCGCTTCTGGGATATTTGTGAGGCACTGCACTGCCTGACACCCTAGAGCAGCCCTCACACCTGGAGGGAACAAACCCATCCTGAGGTGGGTTTCCCAGCTCTGAAGCTGCTCAAGCAGCAGGGTTGGCACTGGATGACCTTTAAGGTTTGACCATAGGTGTACAGCACTACAGTAAACATTGCTTGCTTCAGTGAAGGCCCATGTGGTGAAACTTCAGTCACAGCATCATCCTGTCTTAGCTTTGTTTCTGGAAATGGCTTAGCTTTTTTCAGCAGGGCTTTGTTGAGAAATGCATGAGCTGGTGTAGCATTCCTCAAGATGTATAGTTTCTCTTTTGATAACAACAGACACCTGAAGAGGAATAAATTCAGCACCTCTGAATATTATTCCCTGTGTGGATGGCTGAGAGGAATTGAACAGCCTCTCCTCTCTTGTGTTGCTAAGTTATACCTACAGGGAGCTCCTTTGCCCATCCATGTGGCTAAATCCCTTTTGTCCAAAATGTCTCTGAGATTTCCTACTCATTTTGCTCACAACTGTTCAGCTTTTGGAGAGCAGACTGGCATGCTGCATCAGGAGAGCGCTGCGCCCCATCCTTACAGCTGAGCAAACCCAGCCCATCCTCCCTTTGGGTGCCTCCAGCCTGGTTTCTGTGCAGGCTGTTTGCTGCGTGATCAGCTTCGGGAACCTGTTTTCTTTCCCTGCTGCCATGTTTCCAAGGTTCATGTGCTGCTAGAATTGTGCTTTGTATGTTATTCTGCTCTCATATTCCTGACCTTAGAGGGGGTGCAGAAGTACAGGCCTCCCATGGACCTCCTCTTCCTGCTTGAACATGGAAGGCAGATGAAAACCAGTTTAATTCAGGGAAGGGTTTAGTGTCTCAGGGCACTTCTTGTTATGAATAGTCAAAATAATGAACGAATTATCAAGACCTAATGAGTTCAGACATGTTTCTAACATAAGAAATGGGACCAGTCCAGTGTGTGCCCAAATCCTCTCTTCAAACCTCTTGGCTGCTGAGGGAGAGAAATGCAACGGGTTACAGCGTTCAGGCACCTTTTTATTGTTTAAAAAGGTGGATCTTAAGGATTGTTTGTTAGTTTAAAATGCATTTAATCTCTCAGAGTCTGTTAGCCCTTGGAAGTGCTCTGTGCAAGCTGGTGAGCACTGAGGTGAGGGCAAAGCCCTGGTGCCAAATGAGAGATAGAAAGCCGATCTGCTTTACCTCCTCTTTTGCACGTTTGCTCTCTGTTCCATGAGACTTTGGATGAGCATCCACCAAACCCTGTAGTTGTGTGGGGTCAGGAGGGATGTCATAAGTCAAATTTGGCTCTGAGCCACCTTTACGTCCACCTTAAACACCTCGTCAGGGAGATGGGTCTGTCATCAAAGCAATCAGACCACCACCACTACCCGAAAGAGCTGGAGATTGTTACAAAGATGGGCAGAGTGCAGCATGCTCTCAGTTCCCACCAGCTCCTCATTCTGACATGCTGGTCCCTGGAGAAGCCTCACGCGGAAGTCATCTTTGTATTTCTTGACTCTATCCTTTCCTGCACTATAGGCGTTCTCTCTTGTGCAACTTACTTCTGTGCTGCCGAGCAGCCTCTGTGGGACCCAGCATCTGAATCCTCTATATCCTTTTTTCGCCCTCATAGTTTGGAAGAGTTCCAGTTAGGTGAAGGTGATTCCTTGTCATGGGTCAACAAGTAAGAACAAACAAAACTTCAAATTGGTTATGTCACGTCCAGCCTCATCTGGGCTCAGTTGGTTTCATTTCTATAAGAAATAAAATAAATAAAATTTTGTTCTTGCATGATGAGAACCCAATAAGGAAGGCTCCAGAGGGGTGGTGGGATGAGTTTTTAAACAAAGGTTGTCTGGAGCTTGTCTTGCAAGATAAAGGGGACAATAGAAAGGATGAATGGGGGCCAGACAGAAACGTTAATGCCTTAAACTTGTGAAACTAGAGTGACTTAAAGGGAATGCAGCCCACCAGGAGCAGCACTGCGCCTGCTTAATAAGCTGTTGAATGTTACATTCTCCTCCCAGGGGAGGCATAAACCCGGGATAATGAGACATGCGATGCATGAAGTTGTATGTAATGTATGAAATGTGACATGTAAGGAGGTGTTCCTGGTTAGTCTGTAACTCTTGGAGTACCCAGCCAATGGGGAAACAAGGGAGGGACTTTTTGGCCGGGAATAGGGTATAAAAACTTCATGTATTGCCTTGGCAAATGGTGCCTACTAGCTAGACACCCGGTCTTGCAAGGACATAATAAAGCCAGGTGCTTCATTGTGGAGTCTGGCCTTAGTCTCCTTGGCGAGAGGTTTTTTTCTCATTTCTTACATTTCTTTTACAGTGCAAAACTGATAACCAAAATGATCTCTCAGGAAAAAGTCAGATTTTTCTGTTATTATGAATTCCAGTTCCAAATCCTCCTTTTAAGACATTTGTGATAAGATGACTGTTGTAAATAAGCTTCCCCTTTAGCAAAGAATAAATCATCAAATAGGCTTTGTTTGGTGAGATCCTTGGCAAAGGAATGTAAATAAATATGCTAAGTGAATAAACTTCTTTATCTGATGTGCCGAGCAGAAAAGGCGGCAAAGTTAATCATTAATCATTCAGGAAAAAAAGCTGGTCTGCTGTGCTTCCTTCAGTAACAGACAGGAAGAGTCTAAGGGAAACAGTCTGCTCTAGCTCGCTGACCCTGACCTGTTTTGTAGAATCCCACAGACCAGGAGAGTTCACGTTTATCACTCTGGAAGCAATGCTGTTTCCTCAAGGAGATGCCCTTCAGTCTAGATGTTTCATTTGTTTCATTTCCTGTGGACTGATCTGCTTCCCTTCAGAGGTAGCTTCTTGCAACAGAACCGAGATCTCTTTGAAGCCAGCTATGACTTCTTGTCCTCTTCCTGGGAGCAGCACGCACATGGAGAGCAATCGGAATTTGCAGTGTCTTAAACTTTGGGCTCCATTCACATTTCCGTATGAGCAAGTTCGTGTGCATGTGGATGTCAGTCCACCGCTTCTCAAAGAAATCAGACTGTGACTGTTCTCATCTTCACCACAGTTTTTGAACTGATTTACATGGATTTGAACTAATCTGAAGTAAATCTGCCAGGACTCTGAGGCTGTAAGCCAGTTAGAAGTTGCACAAATTAACAACAATGTGTGTAGCTGCTGTAAAAAGAGAAAATAGCCTAATACAACGTAGGTGATTTTGGCATGCGGCAGCTGCAGTTACAACTAGTTTTTCTGCAGAAGGCTTATTTCTCACTCTCAATCATAATGGTTTCAGGGCTGATCATTGCTGTAATGTATCTCATCATCCTTTGCTTTCTCCTCCTGCCTGTGCTGTGTCTTCTGCCTTGCCATTCTAGGGCATTAGTATTTTATGGAGACATTTAACCTTCGGCACCATAGATGAAGACAAGCAAGAAAAACAGATGAAGATTGGTCCATGAAGAGTCCTTGGCTGTGAATCTCCTCGGCAAACCAGACCCAGATGAACTTATGACACTCATTTGACTCATCTATCTCTGTAAGTCTTTGATTGGTTAAATCTCTTCTTCCTCCCTTCACATAAATGCTTTGGTTGGTGAAAGACTGCATCTGGTATTGCATCAGGACAGCAATATCTCAGTGTGACATTGCTCAACCAGGACCGTAGTGTTTAGCACCTAAATGATGCAGTAATAGAGGTGGTGGTCTGTAGCCTGCATGAATTCCCTTCCTTGTCCTCAAGCCATGGCTTCCTATTTTCCCCTTGTTTCAAAGTCTCTCTTTATAGTTGCATTTTTGATCCTTTTGGGGGGGTTGACATACAACTATAAAGTCAAGATTGCTTGGAACTCTGCTGGGAGGGAAGTATCTACAACTTCTAATAATAACAAAGGTAGGACGTGTTTATGTCAAAATACCAGCGCAAGATGCTTCCGAAGTCAGACCACATAGATTTACTTGTGAATGTATCCACAAGAAAAGACGTGTAGCCTCACTTCTGATGCTGGTGGCCTGGGACGCTTCCGGTTTGAGTAAAAGCCTTTGCAAATGCAGCAGCAGCCTTGTGATGCTGTCTTACAGCCATAGCTAGAGGAGACCACAACAGATTCATGGCTTCTCTCTTTGAATCTCCTACTAATTATCAGCACAGCCCTTAAGTTCACAGGGTAGTGTTTTATTTGAAACTCAAAAAATTGCATGTAATTAAATTTACCTCCTTTGCACAAGGAGAGGGAACGAATGTCTCTGAAATGTTCTGGCATGTCGTCGTGAAGGACTTCTGTAAGTCCATGATTCTAAAAAATAACTCCCACCTTCCCATTTAACTAATGACTTAGCCTGTTATTCAAATGTACATTCAAATGTACATTTCAATACATGTGAAATTTATGAGTCTGCATGAAATCTGGCATTAAAATCTTGTCCAGGTCAAAAAATATGATACAGTTCTGATTCTTTCTCCAAGAGGACAGAGCAACACATGGATAGGTTACAGAGAGCTGGAATGGGAATTAACTTGCTGAAAATGTTGTGTTTGTAGATCCCCTTGTACGGCATTGATATTTATGCTACAGAGCAGCCTGTGGTGGTTTGACTCACTATACTGGATCTGTCATGTGAAGAAGGCAACCAGGCAAGAACTGTCATGATGCAGGGTGCTGAATGAGGTGCAGAGTTTATCAGTTTTCCTTCCGTTTTTCACCCATTGCTTTCCCAGAGAGAATACTTTATAATGCCATGGAGGTGCCTTAATTCCTGAGAGCTTTGAAGGGTATTGTATTTTAATATATGCAATATTTAAAATAGGGCAGTAAGCTGCCAGTATTGGTAGACAGGTTTACATCAAAATGTCACAGCTGTCATTTACTTTGTGATATATGTTGCTGAATTCTTAAAGTTTTCATTTGTAATAGATTATTGAATGGTAACTATGGTGATGCTTTGATGACGTTTTAAAGTTTCGTGCAATACGCTACAGGTTGGTTAATATCACCTATTTTTGCTGCACTTGAGGGGACTCCTCTCTGCAGAGAAAACCAAAATCTCCCAACAAAACCACTACCTTAGCCTGGCAGTAGGGCCGGCACTACCGTGTTTCTTCAATTGTTTTCCAAGCAGCCCTCATTCTGCTCAAGCAATATAGTGATCTTTTCTCTTTCCATCTGGCAGGAACTCTCAAGAAGGGCAGAAATTGCGAGCAGAGAAATAATATCATACTTCAAATTAACAGTTTAATGTTCTCGTCATTCAAAAGCAACTTAGCCTTGAGATTTCCGAGACTTCATTGTCTGTCTCTCTTTTCCGTTTATGTGTTGTCACTGATTTACATCGCTCTTCTTCAAACTTCAGAGTTGGGGTGATTTATGAGTGCAATTTTCTGTGTAATATTCTGCAGCAATAGTTGGCAAATTCCTCCCCTCAGTGCTGGGTATGTTCTTTGTTACACACCAAAGAGGCACACAGCCCTTACGTTTCTTCAAAATGACAATGCTTAATAAGCTTTTTGGAAGGAAAAATGCGAACCCCATTTCCTAATAACCCATCTCTAATTACACATAGATACGTTACTTGTACAAACACTGCTCTGGCTATGTGGCATTGGCGTTTTACACAATGGATCCCTCAAGAGCTGCTGTGGTTGCCACGGGTCAGTTTGTGTAAGAGATCTCTTGCGTTAGCTGAAACAAATTCCCGTGCGGCACTGAGCAAAGCGTGTGAGCCCAGCTGCATTGCTGTGTTGGAGACTGCTCACACTGACATTTACGCATGAGCTTAATGAAGGACTTTTGAGATTTGTTAATTTTCTGCTATGCGTTTTTTGCCTTTTCAAGGGTTGAAGGCATTTTTTATAAAGTTCTTTGATTGCAAAACTTGGTAAATTCTTGTGTGAAGTTTCGATGGCATCAGCCTTATACCTTCAGTGAGGGCTCTGCATTCACTCTGGTTCCCAGAAACTTTGACGGGACTTGAGTCCCACTAAATTATTGTACACAAGAGGGTGATTCTACAGCTTCTCTGGATGGTTTCTAAATCTAGATTTACAGCCCCTTTAAATATTTGCCAGTAAATCAATTTACATCCTCCCAGCAGCACATGTGCAAAAAACCTTCCCAATAATCAGTATAGTGCCCAGGCTATGGACCAAGAAGGAGGCTCTCCACAGCACACTTACCCATCTGTCTGTCCATAACCAGATGAATTGGAGCATGGTTTCATCCCCGAGCCCTGCTCTGTTTTCTGTCTCACATGTTTTATAGTCTAGAACCACTGCAGAGCAGGGAATACGTGTCCCATGTGCTTTTCAGTGTTCTATCATTGCCGGTTGGTGACTGTGGAGGCTAGTGAGTGCTGTCAAAATGACACTGGTACCATTACACCTATTACTGGCGTCCTGTTACACCCTCTGCTAAGAACACCTCAGCAGAGTAATGTGAAAATGATCTGGCTTTAGCTAGAGAGAACCTTTGTACGTACAGGTGCTTCCAGGAGAATTTACACAGCAGCTCTTTACACCCCTGTGCTCAGCTGTGGGAAGAGAAATATCTCCCAGCTTGCCCCATGCCTGACCAGTGACCTTATTCCTGTGAGTAACTGGTGGGTATGTGTCACTGAAATAGGAAGTGTGGCTTGTAGTGAACTTCCCCTTTTCACGGGGGAGCGGGAGTAGCTGGAAATTGTGAAATCTAAATGACAGATTGCCAAACCTTTTTCTTGCTGTAGTGATGCTCTGCAAACAAAAATTTTGATTGGAGACTATTTAAAGTATATTTTCTTGGTAGATTTTCTTATTTTGAGGGAATATTCCGTGCATATAAAATTGCCCAAATATTTATTTATCACATGTGAATCTTCATTCTTTTTTATAATTCCATTGTCTCTAATGCTCTCTCTAAAAACTGCTTATCTATTGTACTCTTGCTTATGGTGTTAATTTAAATTACTTCTGACTTTTAGTTTCATAGAGTCTCATCTGTGCAACTCAGAAGAGAGTCATGCACAGGAGCTATGAAGATGCCATGGACTTAGCTTGGTGTAGAACTGGCTTAGGAAGATCGTGATCTCTGTACAGAGTTGTGGAGATACATTTATTACAGACAAATAAGTATTTAATAATCATCAGGGGCAATTCACAAATAAAGGCAGTACAGTCAAAGGTGCACAGAGCTGCCAGGGGTCTTAACAGGTCTTGTTTCAAGTTCTTCTGGACCTAGGGGAGAATGAAGATGTAAGTATCTGATATGAGTCAACCCAAAAATCTTACGCCGGTCATTTTCTTCTGCTTACAAGATTAATTGGTGCATTAAGAGCTGGGCTTGAGCTTCTTTGGGTATGTTAAGGCATGATTTGCTGCCAGAGGCTGCCTGGGAAATGTCAGTCCCTGCAAGGAGATGTCTGGCCACCAGCTGTGCCAGTGGCTACGGTGGGAGCACTCCCTGGGGTGGCGAGAACTTCTGTCCCTTCTCCCCGGCCTTTTCCTGGCTTTCCTCTGCCCTCTGCATGTCATCACCACCCCCAAACCCCTCTGTCCTTTGGCTTCCTCAGGCTTTAAGGCCCTGGTTTTTACCCTTCCTCATCCCTGCTGCCCCTCTCCTTCTAGTCCCACGTCTTCGGCAGGGATGCCTCGGGACACATCCCGCACTTGGACCCCACGCGCCCCAGAGAGCTCAGCCTTTCCTAGCTCTGCAGCGGGGGACTGGCCACTGCCCAGACTCCTCTCTGTGCCTGCCGTGCCTCTCCCCCGTCCCGTGCTTGCATGCCCCCCGCCAAAGGACTGGTGCCTGCCCAACGCCTCCTGCTTGCTCCAGGCGTTTTTCTCACCGCCTCCGTGGCCCAGATGGGGATGGCCTCAATTCCCTGCAGGCCAGCGATCCCTGTGGCTGGCACAAGGCTGCGGGGCACGGAGCCAGG
>NW_010430741.1:23649-27168 GCF_000710305.1 Buceros rhinoceros silvestris
CCCGGAGCCAGGGGGCTGCCTTCACCCGGGGAGCCTGAGCCTGCCCCCGCGGCACAGCCGCTGCCAAAACCCACAGATTTGTCCTTTCTTTCATGATGCTGGTTAGGAAAAAGGGGCATGGCCAGCACTGCTTTGAGGAGGTCGGCAGCTCCGAAAGATCTCGCTGGGAGGCTGGCTCCGCTGCTTCACTCGCTTGGCGGGGGCTCTCCCCAGCTGCGGTGGAGGTGCTGCCTAAAACTTGATTGCCCCTGTATCACCATATATTTTGTCCTGCACAGAATGGATGCGTCCTCTTAAATCCTTTGCAGCAACGTCCCTTCTGCACTTGTTGACCGACCATGGTTTTGGTGGTTTATTTTCACTGCTGTTCTGAGCAGGACTGGTACAGTGCCAACGTGAAGAAGTGACACCAAATACCTGCCTTTCTAAAGATAAGGCCAAAAAGTGAGAAGAAAAAAGGGCTATCACATACCTGTGCATCACTGCATGCATTTATTTACTCCAGGCACCTTCAAAATCGTCCTCTAAGTTATTTTTGGTAGAGGAAGAGAAGTATCTGTCCTGGTACTTGGAGAAGGCAGTGGGGCAGTTACAGCTGAAGAGGTAATCAGAAGCCTCTTTTGGCACCAACACCAGTTGTTAAAGACAGCTGGTTGCTATGGGAACCCCAGTAAGAACTTCTCAAATAAACTGGAAATGGGGATGTCATGATAGCCGGCAAGCCCAGCCTGGCTGGGTGAGAGAATATGGTGTATTTGAACCCATACCTCTCTTCTCTAGGATACTTAACTGCTGCCTCAAAACCATAAACGCTGCATTGCTTCAGGTTTATAGCATCTCCTGATGCCGTTTTAAAATACCTGCGAAGGGGATAATGAGCCAGATGCATTGCAAGTGGAAGTGGCCTCAGCTGAACCACCTTCCGTGTAACTGCGCTCCCGTGTCTGCGCAATCATCTCAGTGTGCCTCCATAATCAGAATAATTGTGACTACCAAAACAACGGTGCTGCACCTCTGGGATTATACGGTAAGCAAGTATGTAAATAAATCTCCCTTTCAGTTTGCCAAAACACAGTCCTGAAGGGAAACCAAGGACCTTTGGAGGTACGTGCTCTGCATTTTGCCATTATTTGAATGAAACATCTTTGCTGTTGAGTTGCTGCTAGTTCAACAGCTTTAGACAGCTCCTGGGTGCAGGGGAATACAGAGCCAGATCTCTAGATGCTCCTGTAACCATCAAAGGGCGTAGAGCTGCCATTTCGATGTAACCGTAATTTAAGTTGCTACTCGGTAGCCCCTGAAGATGATGGAGTCGCCTCAAAATCCAGGTTTGTGTTGTCAGCCTTTGCAAATTGCAGTGCTCCGATGCTGGTCCTGGCTACCTCTTCCCTGCATTCCACAGCTGGACAGCGCTGGAGGCCCAGCCTGGCCATGTCCTCCCTGGGCAATGCCTGTGCCTGGCTCCCCCACGCTGAGTCTCCAAAGCAGGCACCCTGCCACCACAGGAGCTGGAAATCTCTAACTCAGGTACTGTCTCTGCCATACTTACGTGACATGAAGTTGAGATTGTGCCCTCCTGTCTAGCTTTGCTATCTGCAAGAGATGCAGTTCTACATAAAGAGGTATTTATTGTAAGCTCGGGTGTTAAAATATGACAGTTGTCAAAAAAAAACCCGGTTGGAACTACTTGGATAGTGTATTTTGGGTGGCTTAGGCACCGAACATTATTTTCAGAAAGACATCAGAAAACTTGTACCTCCTGCACATCTATGCAGGATGCTGCCTTGGCTTGGAGTGAGCTGACAATGTTTAAGAGTACAAAGTGTATTTCGATGTTGGAAGTATGTCATTAATTACAGCACTTTACAGAACATTTAATTAGTTAATTAGGCAAACTTATTCTGCAAAAGCAAATCCAAGGTAAACTGAGTTCTTAAGAGAAAAAAACCCCCGATGTGTTTAATGACGAGTGTGTGCTTTGTAAACTTGTGTAATCAAAAAGAGGATCTTGGAACTAGGACTTGCAAAGTCTGCACAATATTTGGGGAAGCAGCATTTAAATAACTGAATGACTCTTCTAGCTGTGTTTCAGTGAGAAGTAATCGTGCTCCTAAAGCTAAATGGAGCTTGCGAAGTTTAATAATTCATTGGGATCAGCAAAGAGACAATTTTAGTTAAATAAAAAGGCAACGTCTACAGTTAAAGAAAAAATACTTCTTTTTTTTTCAAATGCAGGGGAGCTGTGTTGCTATAAACACCTTACATTAGGGTATGAGATGGTGCAAAAGGAAGACAAACTAAGTAACTAGGAGACATGAAAAGAGAGAAAATATCCCGGAGTCACTGAAAAAGCTTCAAATTTACTGTGTGAATAAAAGTGAAATTGGTCCTATTGCATCAAATAGTCCCTTTTGAAACGCAAGAATTCCCCTGGCTCCAGTATTTCCGTCCTGTGAGCACGGAAGTGAAGGAGTCTGAGAGAAGTGGGAACAACCTGCGTAGTGTATTGCAGTCTTCAGAAATAACTGTCTTAATATTAACTCATTACAAGAAGAGAAACTCCCCAGTTTGGCACAGTAAAAGGAAAACTAACAGAAAAAGATGTCTGTATCTTCTCACAGGCCCATTCTGACATGCCACCCGTCCTGGAAATAGGCATTCACACTATTTATCTAAGTGAAAGCAAAAGATCTCTGACTGGCTGGGGGTAGGACTTGCCTAATGCAGAACAGCTTAGATACCCAATAAAAAATGATGCTTGGATTAAAATATTAGAAAGTCTAGGTAAAAATGACCTCATCTTAGTGAGGCTGTGACATGAAGTCAACGGAGTTTAACGGATCGTTTCCTGAGCTGGGCTCTGGCTGGTGCCCTGGCCAGCCCAGCAGCTGGACCAGGGTCCAGCAAAAAAAAAAGTTTGCCACAGAGGCATCGCGGGACACGTCCAAAAAGGTAAAGGGCGGCTGAATTTCCTGACATGGCCGTAACTGCTGTGATGCTTGAGTGCCCCTGGAGACCAAACAAAACCAAGCAGGGTGGCACTGTAGCCGACTCGCTGTCTCCGTGAGGGGTAAGGCTCGGGGAGGATGCTGGTGGGGCCCGGGGAGCTCACAGATGGCTTTTTAATCGACCGCTTTCATTTCAGAAATTCGTAGTCAAGCTGCTCCTCTCCAGCCAAAAGCATTTTCCTACCTTCCTCGCATACAACCTCAGCGTGGTGCCTACAGCAGTTTCTCTGTTTTCACATCCTTTGGGAAATTGGGTAAGTGACTGTTTCTGCTTCTTTGTTCTAACAGAGTGCCACCCATTTCGCAGATTCTGTACTCTCTACCCCCCCCCCCAATGTTTTAGTTTGTATAAAAGTCCTGAAATGTTTTATTTTGTATAAAAGTCCTGTAAACAAAGAGAGAAGCAGCCTCCAGCCATAGGGTTGGTCTCCTGCTAACTTCTTCTCCTGCAGATTCTGAGCTTCCTTTGTGCCTGCTGCTGCTGACAGCCAGGTTGTGCCTGCGGCCCGCT
>NW_010430741.1:27360-27666 GCF_000710305.1 Buceros rhinoceros silvestris
TGAAAGTGTTCCAGAGCTCATGGAGGAAGAGCGAGGCTTTTAGAAAATGCCCTTGTGCAGGAGCATAAGCATCAGTCGGAAGAAAAAAGAGGGTGATAGGGACACGGTGTTTGCTTGACAAGTGGGAAGGGGAGACGTTGGTGACGCTGGCCAGGAGTTGGTGCGGGGTTAGCGATTATTCCTGGAGAGAGGAGGGTGATGCACCAGTAAATGAGACTGCAAGACTTGAATTGCTTTAATCAAATCATTTTAATTAATTTAGAAGTTGATGTTCATTGAGGCCTCTCTCTGATCAGAGGCAGCCTC
>NW_010430742.1:0-32804 GCF_000710305.1 Buceros rhinoceros silvestris
TTCCCTGGGCTGAACAACCCCAACTCTCTCAATCTTTCCTCACAGGGGAGGCACTCCATCTCTCTGATCATATTTGTGGTCCTCCTCTTGACCCACTCCAACAGATCCATGTTTTGTACCTCCGCCAAACCGGTGACACCCCTTTAAGAACTGAAAGGCCACAATAAAATGTTGATGGATCCTTCTCTTCCCTGGGCTGAACAACCCCAACTCTCTCAATCTTTCCTCACAGGGGAGGCACTCCATCTCTCTGATCATATTTGTGGTCCTCCTCTTGACCCACTCCAACAGATCCATGTCCGTCAGGAATGGGGGACCACAGAACTGGACACAGTACTTCAGGTGGGGTCTCGCCAGGATGGAGTATAGGGGCAGAATTACCTCCCCTGACCTGCTGGCCATGCTTCTTTTGATGCAACCCAGGTTATAGTTGGCCTTCTGGGCTGCAAGTGCTCATTGTTGGTTCATGTCCAGCTTTTCATCCCTCAGAACCCCCACGTTCTCCTCAGGGCTGCTGTGAATCCCTTCATCTCCCAGCCTGTACTGATAATGGGGGTAGCCCCAACCCAGGTGCAGGATCTTGCACTTGGCCTTGTTGAACCTCAGGAGGTCCACATGGGCCCACTTCTTGAGTTTGTCCGGGTCCCTCTGAACAGCATCCCAAGTCCGTCTCTAAGCCTGTCAATCTGAATCCCTGTTAGAATTAGAGGCATGCATTCTTCTAGTGGACAGGGCAATCCATCTCCTGGGAAGCAGCTAATTGGATCTTATTAGATATTCCTGTTAAATTAATGAAAACTTGCATATCTGATAATTGCTTTCTGTTATCTATGATCTGTTAGTAAATGTTATTATGATGTGGAATATGCATGGCATAGACACTATGTGGTAGGATATGTCATCTAGCTACTCTAGGAGAGGTAATTATTACTTTGCACTTACGAACTGATTAATCCATGTGTACTCCAACATCTTTGTTGGCATTACAAGCAGGTCATAACTTACAAGTCAGGGTTTACATGAAGCTTCCTTTTTTGCGTCGTGGTTGAGACCCAGCTGACAACCAAGCACCATGCAGCCTCTCTCTCACCCCAGTGAGAGGCAACAAATGGCTTAAGGGTGGAGACAAAGGACAGGGAGGGATCACTCACCAGTTATGGTACTGGGCAAAAGGCAGACTCGAGTTGGGGAAACAAAATCAATTTAATTTAAACAACTGAATCACTACCAAATCGCCAATCCAATCAGAGTAGGAAAATGAGAAAAACAACAAGATCTTAAACACATCTGCCCCCCCACCCCTCCCTTTTTCCTGGGCCCTGCTTTGCCACCTCCTCCCCTCCATGTGGCACAGGGCAGGCAGACGATGGGGGATTGCGGTCAGTCCCAGTTCACTCCATGCTGCTTCTGCACTGGGCAAAAGGCAGACTCGAGTTGGGGAAACAAAATCAATTTAATTTAAACAACTGAATCACTACCAAATCGCCAATCCAATCAGAGTAGGAAAATGAGAAAAACAACAAGATCTTAAACACATCTGCCCGCCCACCCCTCCCTTTTTCCTGGGCCCTGCTTTGCCACCTCCTCCCCTCCATGTGGCACAGGGCAGGCAGACGATGGGGGATTGCGGTCAGTTCCAGTTCACTCCATGCTGCTTCTGCTGCTCCCTCTTCTTCCAAGGAAACACTCCTAGCAGTCCTTCCCTGTGGCAGTGTGGTGTCCCAGCCACTGGAGACCGTCCTCCATGAACATCTCCAGCTAGCATGAGGGTCTTCTGCAGGCAGCAGTTCTCCAGCGATGAGCTGCCCCAGCATGGGTCTCCCTCAGAGTCATGGCTTTTTTCAGGAGTGGCCTTCTGCTCCGTAGTCTCTCCACAGGCTGCAAACAGACCCTGTCTCCACCGATGATCTCTGAGGACTGCAGGGGCTCAGCCTGCTGTCTCACCATGGGCTGAAATGAAACAGCTGTTCCTGAGTTTCTCTCCAACCCATTCCTCATAACCTGGGTGACCACATGTTTGTTTCCTTTCCCTGTCCTAGCCCCCTCCAAAACAAAAGAGAGCTCCCAAAACAAAGGCACTCGCCAAGGAGGTTTCCCCTCCTAAATAGGTTTATTCAAAGAGTTGCTGATTGGCTCAGCCTTGGCCAGAGGCAGGGGCAAACTGGACCCAGGGGAGCTTTTCTGAAGCTTCTTTCAGAGGCCATGCCAGCAGCCCCATGCCCAGCTACTGAAACCATGTCAAACAGGCCAGCAGCTCCATCCCCCACTACCAAAGCCGGGCCAAACACAAACCCAACACAATTAAGAGTCTCTTTTGTCTCTCAGCTTGCAGGGGTGACCATTTGTGTTACTTTCAATGTATTGCCATTTTCAGACAGAGAAATGTGGTGCAGTATTTTCCTTGCGCTGTTTACAGTAAGAGAAAAAGACTTTTTCTCACAGTTTGATTAAAACAATCCTGCTCATATCTGCTAAATTGTCAGCTCGGGCTGGTCCCTAACTCTTTTCCTGACTCATTTTTCCATCCATCATTCCTGAGAGCACGCAAGGAGGGATAGATAGAGTGTTCTGTGCTTGCTTAGGCCTTGGCAAATAGCAATTCATCAACATCCTAGCTTCAAAAGAGACTATTCTTTGGCTTGGAAGAGCATTACAATTTACCCAGTGTACCCTGGTGTCAGGAAAATCACATGACCGGATCTTAAACAAAGAGAATCCTGCAATATATTCATGGAGATATTAATAAAAATAACTGCTCTGTTGAAGGGACGGTGCATGAAAGCTGTTTTGGGGTGACCTTGATATTTCGTGGCTATTTCTTAGTGAAAAATGTTCAAAATAATATTCCCCTCACAAACCTGCCCAAAGCAAGCACAAAAAAATTAAACTGCACAAAAGGCCTTTCTTTCTGTAGATGGTCTTTTATTATTATTGTTTCAGAGCTGTTGTTACACGTGGGAAGAGTAAAGTAATCAAACCAATTGGCTGCCAGAGATCTTTTTTAATGCACTGCTTTGGACATAGTACATATGCTCTGCAAATAAATACAGAATTAGTGTTCCTGTTGGAAGCACTTAGTGAGAATGAGTGATTTGTCTTCCTTATGAAAGGTGCATATATTTATTCTGTTAGCTGTTTATCAGACTGCTGTTTTTCTGCTTATGGATTCTGAGATGGGTTTCATCATTTGTCAGCTTGTGAGCAGATGTTCTGGAGACAACCACATTGATCACAAGGATGAACTGAACAGCAGTACCAATGTTGGAGGGCAGCCTTTACAAACTATCTCTCTCCTGTTCTCACCCTCCATCCTCTTATTTTCAGTCATTAATTGTCCTCCCGAAGTTACAGGAGGAAAGAAAAGCATCGTTCGTGTGTGTGTGTGTACGCAAGTTTGTTTTTAGTTGGAAGACACTCACCAGTACAAAGACAAAGAGAAGGAAAAGACTGAATCTGTATGAAATGTCTCTGCTCCAAACTTATGTATAATGCCATCAGGGAAGGCAACATATAGTATTGGTGGTCTTCTAACAAAACAAACCAAAATCCTTAGCGTGCAAAATGCAGAACTGCAACTCTTTAGGAGGTATTGCTTGCTGTTTTATCAAGCTGCTGCTATGATGATTTACTTTAATTGTCGTTTGTCTTGTGTGCATAGCCATGTTTCAGTGAAGCTGATGGGAAGCGAGAGATAGCGTATTACTTGTCAAAACTGACTTTCAGAAGTTTGATTTGCTCTTAGCAGATACAGAAAAAAACTGCTGGATCTGTATTGATTACATGCCATCAAGCACCTTTCTTGCCATAAAAGCCTCCTCCTTTTGTGCTTGTGTGCTGTTGAAAATTGTGGGCTGGCGCCAGAGGATGGAAGAGCTTAAACACATGCTGCTGAAGAGCTACACATGACTTTCAAACCACAGGTTTCTGACCCCAGCCTTAAGTAATTAAGTAAAAATTGCTGAGAAAAGATACCTGTCCTTCTTCAAAAATGGAAAGGTTTGGAAGCAGACATTCTTTTTTATTTAGCTTTATTCTTTATTTAAAGCTGAAAGCAGAAATGGACTTCTTTGTAATCTTTGTAAATGGGTTGGGAGGGGGAGAGAAGGGTTATTGTGAAATGTCCTGGTCAGAATGGTGGATGAGGGAGCCCATTGTGTTCAGTGCTCTGCAAACAAGACTGGTATAAGAAATGTGCTTAGCAAAAGTTAAGTATTTTTCCTTTAGAAACTGGAAATGCTGTACATAGTTCTGTGTTTAATGCAGGTTTGAATTTTTCCTGCAGCTTGGATTTTATTTGATAATGGTTTTCTCCGTTCATGCCAAAAAAAGGGGAGGATGAACTGCTTAACCTCTTTGATACCAGCAATGTTTCATGTTCTCCTGAAGATGCACAAACATGAGGCTTTTGATACAGCAGCTGATGGAGTAAATATATATGGCTAGCAGCTGTGATCTCAAAATGCATGTACCCTTTGGCATGCTGAGGCCTGATGTCTTGACAGACTGGTAATGTTTGTGAAAGATGTAGTTTTGATGCGTTAAGAAACGTGAGACGTTCAATGCTTAGTTTTTCTTTCCTCATTTACTGGGAGTGAAGAAAAGATTTAGACGACAGGAAAAAACATATGTTCCATTCAGCTTGGGATTGTTGCAGGCTGTTGGCTATGTTTGTTACCACAAACACATTCATTGCAAACAGTAAATATCATAGGTAGGCTTGTGTGAAGTCACAGTTTAAAAATTAAGAGGAGATTATCAATTTCAAGGTGTGACTTTTAAGAACTGTATCCATCCACAGGAAATCAGGGTCCTTCAATAGGTTTACTGATGCTGTCTTTATCTGCAGCCCGGTTTTCTGAAGGTTAAAGAGAATTTCTTTTGATGTTCACGAAAATCCAATATTTGCCTTTTTCCAGGCACTTCATGTGCCTGCTTTAGAACTTGGAGTTCTGGAAACAATCACAAGAGTCTCTGTGGAGCACGCTTCCTCACATGGCGAGGGGAGTGAATGTGGTTTAGTACCCACACAGGTTGCAAAGGAAAAAGCTCGTCTGCAATCTGACTGACAGTGGGGGCTCCAGGAGACTCTCGTGGATGCTGGATTTCAGGAGCTATGTATTGCTTGTTGCTTGTTGCTGTTGGTCTTTTGAGGTAGAAAGGCCCCTTCTGTGTACAGGCACTATGGTTTTGTCCCTTGCCTACCACTCTATCTCAACAAATACAAGACTCAGTCTGCACTGGCCGAACTGTGATGACTGGCCATGACTTAATGCTCTCCATTTCTCTGAGGACCTCTTCCTCTGTTCTCTAAATTACTTCAGTTGCCTAGCACAGAGGCTTAATTCAGAGGCTTCTTTCAGTGCTGGATGCCTCTCCTTAAATTAATGAATATTAAATGCAGTGTCTTGCATTCAATCTTAAATTAATACCAGGCCCAGCTCTGTGTCTGACTTGTGTATCAATAGGAAACTCTTCAAAAAATATTTCTAAATTCTAATGCTTGTATCACAGTGCCAAACTTCAGATATTTTTCTCAGATGCCTTTTTTATGACTGGTGCTGGCTTTCTTAACAGAGTCCTCAGATCATCTTATGGCCTCTTTCAGTGTTTCAAGTTGGGCACTCCAGACTGATGCGCAGAATTAATGGACACTTTGGAAATACAGCTTTTAATCTCTGTGCCCTAGTTTCCTCTTGTAAAATGCAGGTTTATAATACTTGACTGCATCAGATGGGAATATGAGGTTATGAGGATTAATTAGTTAATTTTTAAAAGTAGTTTACACGTATGAAGTGCCTTATAAATGCTAATAAGAGTTCTTGCTGTTACTGGTTTTTTCCCTTCTGCCTTCTGCCTTTTCTTAGTTAGCTTGACCTGTTTGAAGAGAAATGAGTCATCTAACCAAATTCTCTCTATGTGTTCCTTCCTGTATGTCTTAGCTATCTTACACCTATTTTACTGTTCTTCTGCATCTTACTATGTAAAGACTTTTCACAAAAGATTAATAGTCATAATGAAGTGCTTGGGGTTATCTGAAGGATACTTGGATCCTTTTCTTTCAAAGTAAAAGTGCTGCTTCAGTTAGAAACTTTGTTGTTGAGTAGTTTATTATTTTACTGATTTCATTTATGAAGTAGAACTAGTTGCAATGGCATCTTTTTGGAAAGGAGGTGATACAGTTTATTATATGGTAATAAGCTACTTTATCTCCAGGGTCTAATTCTTACCTAATGCTTGGAATTAACTGAGCACAGGAAGAATATGATTTGTTGAGTGAACTTTTTAAAAATAGTTTCTGTGCAGTTTTAGGCAAGTAGCTTAACCTGGACTTTTCACAGATGATTACTAACTGCATGTTCCTCATTTTTTGGGTGACTTGAGGTGAAACTATGGGATCTCATCTGCAAAAATGCTGAAATCTCACAGGTGCAATTGTAGTCAATGGAAACTATGCTTTCAACATGAATGATGAAGTGCTAAACACCCTGCACCGCTGCAAATCAGAGGACCCAAGCTTGGTCGCTCTTGACGTTAACCTTTTTCTACCTCAATTTCATCTCTGTACCGTATAGTTAATTATACCCTTCAGCTGACAGAAGTGTTAAAATGTAGTTTGTCAATATTTGCAACCTAAGTAAATACTGGCATAAGAGGTAATGGGAAGCTTCTGACATTTTTTAATTGCAAGACTCTTTGTTAAATAGGGAGAAAAACTCCTTGGTTCCATTAATTGATGTGTTTTCTTCTGAAAAAAAAAAAAAAAAAAAGAAACCAAAACCAAACCACAAAACCATCCTGTTCCTTGAGTAGACTCTTCTCACTCTGACTAGAAGGAGGCAGGGTGCCCACAGAACAAATAATACTATGATCATGTAGTTACGGACTGTACTGCAGTAGGTGCAAACTGAGACCAAGGTGAAATGCCAACTTTTCAGCATTTCCTTCCTTTGAAAAGCTTGGCTTTGCAATCTGACAAATGTTTTTAACACTCTTCTGAAGTCTGCAAGTACGTATTTTTTCATAATGAATCAAACTGTCGGGGATCATTGGAATACTGGAGTTTGTAATTCACTCCATAGTTCTTTGCTATTTGAGCTACTGAATAAAAGGTTACAGCAGCAGGTTGTCATCTTTTGCCTAGTAGCACAGTGCAGGAAGGGATTTACCGATGAGCTTTGGTAATTTCTAACAGCAGGGTAGTGGTAGGACTTGGGAATCTCTATGCCAGGCTTCACAGGGAAGTATTTTATAATGGGCATGGCTTCTGCTGCCCTTCCTTCTGCCTCCTCATCTGTACTGTCCTGTGTCAGTCTGTTTTCCTGTTTACCCAGCAGAAAAGTTGCAGTTGTGGAAAGTTGGGCAAAATAAGAAAGATAGGAAAAGAAAGGGTTTTTCTAAATGGGAAATACTGGATTATCCTCATAGACCTCCTCCTTCAATGTAAATGACTTTGCTGAAAGATCTGATGCATTTCTCAGTTACAATAGTTAGTTTTGTATGCTATTATTCAGTCCTGGTACAAGGATTGCAGTAATAATAAGGAACAAATTAATAAAGAAATGAACAGAAATCCCTGATGTCATTGTCCCATCTACAGAACAGTAGCTGACTTCCCATTGTGGAAGCAGATGTATTGCTCATGTTACTTAGCTTGTTGTTTTGTGGCTGGAATTACTTAGAAGACTGTACTGAAATGTATATGATCCTGAATTTGAAAAAAAAGTATGCAGAATCCATAACAATTAATATACCTGAAGACCATACACATTTTCCAAACCAAATCCTTAACACAGCTGTTTAAAATCTCATTCTTCCCCTCCCCACCACCATTTAGATGCAAAGGTAAAGTGCAGAATAGCACTATTGTTTTTTGAATAGCAAGTGGACACATTAAAATAAATTACAGAGTGCTGATGCTGCCTGCAAGGGTTCAAGATTAGGAGTGATTCCTCTCTTCTACTTTTATATGTGCAAGTTAGTTTTTACTGAAGAACGTGAGATGGAGAACACCTGTATTGAAGAGACACCTTTGCCAATGCACACGGATTATGCTCTTCAGAGCCCCACCTATTTTCATACTGGTCCTCTCGTGAGAAGAAACTGCCAGACATCAGCTTGCTCTAAGCTTTTTTCTTTTTTCTTTTTCTTTTTTTTTTTTAATTTGGTATGAGGTAAACCAATGAAGAATTAAATTAACCCATTAATATCCCTTGTAATGGTCTTAAGCCCCAGACCCTCCAATGTTTATGTGTGAGCTTGAATGACTGGGTTTTCCGAATGAGTTCTTGTCCTGTTTTTTTTCTGGGATAGTGTTAATTTTCTTCCTAGTAGCTGGTATTTTGGATTTAGGACACTGATGTTTAAGTTGTTGCTAACTAGTGCTTATCTTAAGTCAAGGACTTTTCAGTTTCCCATGCTCTGCCAGCCAGCAGGTGCAAAAGAAGCAGGGAGGGAACATGAACAGGACAGCTGTCCCAAACTAACCAAAACAATATTCCATACCATAGAACATCATGCTCAGTATATAAATGGAGGGAGTTGGCTTAGAGGTGCCAACCACTTCTCAAAGACTGGCTAAACATCAGTCAGCAGGTGGTGAGCAATTGCATTGTACATCACTTGGCTTTCTTGGGTTTTATTTCTCTCTCTTTTTGTTATCCTCCTTTTCATTATTATTGTTATTATCATCATCGTCATCATTATCATCATTACTGTATTTAATTTAGTTTCAATTATTAAACTGTTCATATCTCAACCTGTAAGTTTTACCTTTTCACAATTCTCCTCCCCATCCCACCAGCTGAGGTGGGTGGGGAGGAGTGAGAAAGCCGCAACGTGAAGTTTAGTTACTGGCTGTGGTTAAACCGCGACAGTTCTGCTGAAGTTTCTTACATGAACAAACTCACAAGCCTTTGTGCTTGAGGGAGAAAGAGCGAAGGGAGCAGGGAATATAATTTGAATTCAGTTCTTCAGTCCTGAACATCAACAGTTAACACTGCTATCTTGCCCGTCTTAGGGTGAAATGATACATACTTGAATTGGATCAAAAAAATCTATTAGTGGCATGAAATTGAGAAATGGGTATCTTTTAGATATATTCTAAGGTGCTGCACTGAATTTCTGAGTCTTGCTGCGTTAATATGTCAGGTGTTTCTGACTTACACTGTCTGGTAATTGCGAGAACACTGGCCTGGTTTCTGTTTCCTTGGTCAAGCATACAGAAAGGCTGTTTGCTACTAGTGTAAAAGGCATGTCTTTTTCTGTCTGCCTGTGTCGTGCAGGCTTTTTACATATATTTGAGCTCAGCATTCCTGGCTTCACTGGGTCAGCTCCTGGAATCTGCCTCTTCCTTTTTTTTTCTCCTCCTTTGGACATGGAGACTGCTTGTGCTATGCACAGCAAGCTCTTGATGTGCCTGAAGAACTACATAAAAAAAGAGTATTTTACATTCAGTTCTTTTTGTCAGTACCATGATATTATTTTGTTAAAGTGTTTTTTACTTACTTCCTGAGGCCCTTTGTCATTGCTTCCTACAAGTGTGTTCTAGTCCTAAAACAAAAACATAGACAAAACTGCTTTCAGAAGAAATGGTTAAGAAAATGGAAGGATTAGGATATAAAGTACACTCCTGTATTGTGTTTCCTCCTTCTTCGTTCATCCTTTCAGTGAGGAGTTGTTGTCCATGGACTGTGCCCAATGTCTAGTTGAGGCCATAACCTATGACGGTACTGACAAAATACTGGCAGATAAGGAGGACTGTTACCAAAAGTGGATAGTTTTATGTTGAGTATGGTGAAGTCACATTAACTTGCAGTCCTTATTGCTGAACATCATTTACAACAGTCTTCACATGGCCAATATAGTACTGAGATATACGTGATGAAAACCTAAAAGAAAACATCCTTCAGACTTATCCTTGAACTGGGACTACAGCATTCTTTTCTTCAGACTTAGGAAGGTAATAGTAACTGAACAAAACTTCAGGAAGATCCTGAATCCCTCAAATAAGTAAGTCTTTCGTTTGCAGGTATGGCTTGAAAGGATTTATTGTCTTCGTATGCTTAAAAGACCTATGAATTCAAGGGTTGTAATTGAAAAGAACGGTTCATTGATAGTGTGTAATTATAGTTTTGTTTATATACACACGCACATAAATTGTATTTCAGCATAGGCAATATTTCATAGGATAAGAAGTGGCTAGATTTTTTTGTTCTTTGAAATTCCCTTTTCTCTGTTGTTTCATTTCAGCATGTCAGGTCATCTGTCTCAGTGCGCAGAATTTCCTACCCTTTCTAAAATAGTCTGGAACAAATAGTCATGCCCGTAAGATAACTAATGAATCTTTTAGTGTGAAATGCCCTGTAAGAGCCGTGGCTGGTACGTGCTTTAAGTGTGCTAAGTGACCAAAGCTACAGAATAATTTATTTGTTATTTTGAATACTCTTGGCACAAAGCTGTTCAAATAGCGAAACAGCAGTAGCATAGTCATTGCCTGTAGTAAAATATCTGTGCTTGGTATGGGTTTGTTTAATTATTTAGAGTACAAATGGTCCAAAACTTTTCAAGATCTTTGTAAAGCCCCTTCTTAAATCCATTTTGTGTATGGGAGTAGTTTCTTTGCAAGACAGAGATCGTGAATTAAGGACACTCCCAGGAAACTGAACTGTTGCTGCCTCTTGCATCTCTACCCCTAGCCTTTGAAAAATGGGCATAATCCCTTGTGCATGCAGTGGAAACAGTAGCCCCTTGCATTTTCTATGTAAAAGCTTCAGCTCCCCTACAAACATAAATTAAATTAGCATGCGTTGCGCCCTTAAACAGTCCAGACATGTAAAGCATAGTTATCTTGCTGAGAAAATGATCACGACAACATTCAAAGAGCCCAGTGTCTCCCAGCAATCTCTCAAGGATATCTCAATGTGGCATGACCTTTTCAGGATAAATGGGATTTTAAATTCAGCCTTTTCATTAGTGTCCTCTCTGTGCATTATGTCTTGCAAGATGGAGTGAGCTTTGAAGATGTGAATGTTGTGACAGTGGCTATTGTTTCTGTTAATTGTTAATCGTAATAGCAGAAAATCTGCAAGCCGTATCAAAACAAGTTAGAAGAGGGCAGAGAGGGGAGAAGCCTGAAGGGAGAAAACTTCAAAGCAAGTGTAAACAGAAAAGGTTCAAAAACTGCAAGTATGTCATAGAGGAGTAAAACTCTGTATAGACAAAGTTATGTACCCCCATAAAAGAGTATTATAGAAGCATTAGCAGCCAGACTCTTCATTCCTGAAATGCATTTTCCTTTGAAGGGAGTATTTAATTCTCTCAGAAGAGGTGAAGAAGAGCAAGCCATTGGTCTCTATAAGATGCAGAGCAATGGTTTGAATACTGAAGAGACACAGTATACATACTGAAATACTGTGTTGCTCATGGGGTTGCACTGCATGTATCTGGTAGCTGCCATCTTTTGTAGTTAAATGAGCAAAACTGGAATCTTTAAGTAAGGCCGCGAAGCCTTTCTACTGGCTGTATTTTTAAGAAAAAGGGGCAGTGATCCAAGAATTACTTCACTGATTCAAACAAATAGATCAGGGGATCGGTAGAGACTAAAAGAGCAAAGCATGGTGATACAGAAATTATATCAATACAGACAGAAATAATGCTATTATTTTGATAAGATAAAATGAGGTGCTTAAGGAAAAGCGCATTTTAGTAAATAGACAAAAAATATCTGAAAACATTTTAAATCGGCTATACCAAATAGCAAAATCATAGCTCAAATGTGACGTGTATTTGTAAATAACCGAGTTCTAGTTCTATTAAGCTTTTGTTCATCTCTTATCTGTGTTTTGATTTCTGTGGACTCAGTGAGAATGCAAATAATGAAAGTTAGGTCACAGTACTTCTTGAAGGCTAAAAAGAAGTTGTAAGAAGAGATGATTGGAATTTTAAGAATGACCTTTAAGCAATGTCATAAGTTTTAAAAATCATTCTCATTTTTATCTTTAAGACCAGTTATAACATGCTCAATCATTTCCCCTCGCCCCCCTTTCCATTTTCTGAGTGAGTTATGCTCCAAGGTTAGAGACAGGGAGGCAGAATATGAAGGATGTTGATGTAGGTAGGCTTGGAAAAACAAAATCTTGAGCTATAGAAAAAAAATAAAGTTGGGGGGCGGTTAGAGGATTTTTTTGTTTGTTTGTTTTATTTATACACAGCAGTGGTTGTGAAGGGGAAGAAAAAGTGCATATTCTTGCTTTCAGACGAGCAGGCGTCATCTGAAATGGACTGAAACAGTAAGTAAAAGATTCTCAACATAATGTAACTTGGAGTATTCACTTTGCAAGGTTTAAATAACACTATTTAATGGTTAAATAACATAGCAATACAGTATTAAGAAAGGGAAAGGATCAGAAAGCAAAGAAATGGGAGTCAGAACTCTATTATACTTTTTAATTCTGGTACTCTTAGTCCATTTTTTAATGGAGAGTTTACAGTTAAATAGAGATTAGCAGCACTAAAAATAATGTATGGATAAATTATAATTTTTTTTCACTATTCAACTCAGATGAGATGAACATCTTTTTAAATAACTTCTCTATTATGAAGTTCTAACTGAATTTTGAGATAAACTGGGGGGGGTGGGAGGAGGAGGAGGAGTTCTAAGCAACATTGTGTTGTATGCTGCTGTTTTAGCCTTTCTTTGGTTAAAGCTGAAATTTTATTTCTTAATGTCCATGAATCATTTAACCAGATTCTACTTACAAACACTAGTTCCCAGCAGTCAGTTATGGTTTTGCCCTCTGGGATCCATTAGTTAGATATTATATCAACCCTCTCATTTTGCTCCCTTTCTGTGTTCCTGCCTTTTCCTGCCAAATAAGCAGAATTTTATACGCTTACCAAGAATTTCTTACTCACTGTCCCTTTTATGTGCAACATCTTCACTGTATTGCTTAGCTGTTGAGTGTGTAAAACTTTAAAGCTTATAGCCTTATCAGAGGGTTTTGGCAGCAACACTGAAAGATAAATCATGAGGTAGATTAGGGTATGAACAGTATCAGACGAGAGATGCTAGTGGAATTACAGGTAGTGGAAAGCAGAAGTTGCTTAGATGTGGGGTAAAAGAAAAATACGTGCCTTGTAGTTCTCTTGATATATTCATGCTGGTGGATGAAACTGTAAGCATCTTCCTAAATTTAAAATAACCTATCTCTGCTATTGGCATCAGCATTTGCAATCCATCGGTGTTTACAAAAGTCATTAACAGCTGCTGTGTTTAGTCTTGAATATGCAGTTTTCCTTCACTGACACTATGCTATTCCTTCAGCTATGGATATGCCTCATTCCTGTGCAGAAGAAGAGTTAGGTCCTAGGCTGTGTTCTTGTAGCAAAGAGCACATTATATCTTGCCACTTACGTGTGTTAAAACTGTATTTATGGTGAAAGTCAGGGTCTTAATATGCTCACTGTTGCCCATTTTAATTGGTTTTATCTGCTGCTATCATAACAGTCTTATCTCTGCAGACAGTTGTGTGGATAATATTTGGAGATGAGAATTCAAGCCCAGCCACCCAGTGTCATCCGGCAATTAAGTGTTATTTGATAGTTCTGTCTGTGGCTCAGGTGCCAAGGATCTCTCATCCCCGGATGACAGTCTTTATAGCATTATAAAACATTTCTCAGGGGAAATCTGGATATGGAAGGCTCTCTGAATGGAAATGGGTTGAAAAGCCTGGGCAAAGTGCAGTTTGAGCTCTAGTGGCTGTTCAAATCATTGACTGTTGGCTAATGACTATGCAGTTCAGGTCTGGAAGACATTTAATTATTTCTGTTATTGCCTTCAGTGAAGGAATAAAAAAGCTTCGGTCTCCGTGACATGAGTGCTTATGTATACTATGAGGGAGAATGTTAAATGTTTCAATAGTGCTTTTCTCATGGTTAATTTAATCTTTCAGATGAGAACTATGTAAAAAAATCATACTATGTGTATAGGAATACTGGATGACTGCAGTTTAAATCCAATTAATTGCAGTTACATCTCCACAGGTGATTTACAGAATCATAGAATACTTTGGGTTGGAAGGAACTTTCAAAGGTCATTTAGTCCAACCCCTCTTCTGTGAGCAGAGACGTCTTCAACTAGATTAGGTTGTCCACAGCCGCATTGAACTTCACCTTGAATGTTTCCAGGGATGAGGCATCTACCACCTCTTTGAGCAACCTGTGCCAGTGTTTCACCAGGGACTCACTGGTTGATTTGGTAGTTGCTTAGTTATTTTGTTAGGGTTTTGGCTTTTTTTCCTACTGTATGTTGAGAAAAACAAAACTGTTTCATAAAGAAGCTGTGAGGGGAACATGACACTTGATGGAAATAGAGTTTCCAGTGACTGTAGCATTTCTTTAGCTCCCATTCTGCCAGCTTATGTCAAAACATACAAAGAAGCTCAGTACATCTGTTTTTGAGGTAGACACGCTAAGGGTGCTGTATCTTACATGTTTTAATTGGTCATTGTCCCTTAGAGGTGGATTAAAAAAAAAGCCCAATTATTTCCTTCTTTTTATCTAGTGCAGATGAGGGCAGAGACAAAAGAATGACAAATGGGATTGCTAAGTGGAGCACTGATCAATAGAGAGTGCTGTCCATTTGGGTAATGGACATCTCTGTCATATCAGCTGTTAAAGAATTCAGTTGAGATGGGTCCCCATAGATCTACAACCCATAAACCATCCAGTACAAGAACCATTACTCTACATCCCTAATATACAGAGGTAAATCTCAGGAGCTCTGTCTTTGAGATGCTAGAAGCTCACATTTGCTAAATTTATTAGGTTTTTGGTTTTTATTTTAAACCATCGTTCGCTTGGAGACAGCACTTCTTTTCTTAAAAGAAAAGACATACTCACATACATGTCAGGAAGGTAATTGTGCTTGTTTTGTTTCATAGAAGTGATAACTCTCCAGTTCCCCTGTAGACAAAGAAAGTCAGTTTTCTTTAAGAAGACTAAATAGCTTTTTCTTAGTATCATAGAACCATTTTGGTTGGAAGAGACCTTTAATATCCAGTTCAACCAAGCACTGCCAAGTCACCGCTAAATCATGTCTCTCAGCACCACATGTGTACATCTTTTAAATCTCCAGGGATGGTGACTGCACCACTTCACTGGGGAGCCTGTTCCAGTGCTTTGCCATTGAGAATTTTTTCCTAATATCCAGCCTAAACCTCCCCTGGTGCAACCTGAGGCTGTTTCTTTCTGTCCTATCATGTGTTACTTGGGAGAAGAGACTGACCCCTACCTCTCTACAGCCTCCTTTCAGGTAGTTGTAGAGAGTGTTTACCGTTTCAGAGCAGTTATAAATAATGATAGATTCTAGTAATTGTTCAGAAGTCCCCTTGTGTCTGAAGTGGCAACATTCCTACCGAGTTTTGCCAGTTGGGCTTGCATCGTCATCCTGTGAAGTACACTTGTGACATTAAGATTGGCTCTGCAGTGAATCTTTTCTGATGATTGTCACATAGATCCTTGCCTGTCCAGTAAGGGCCAGACCTTCTGAAACTGCACTCTCCATGGCTCCATTGGACTGCACAAGCTCCAATCAGAAGGCTAAATAACACAGTTTTGGCCTGACGCTTCCCATCTCTGAGACACCTTCTAAAAGCCCATGCTCCCGTACGATTAGTTCAGCTAATGAAAATCTCACAGGAGAAGGTTTTCCCTGGCAGACAACTGATGACTTTGAAAGTGAGAAAACATATCTGTATCTCTCCATCCTGAGTCACTTTTTGGGTTTTGTATGATGAGATCCTCTTATTGTCTGCTTTTTGCATGCTTCTTAGTCTTTCACAAATGCCTTTACCTTTTCAAGCCAGTTAAAGTTCCTATGCTTAATAGGACCTTTCCTGTAATTTCCTTTCCTTTACGCCCATTCTCCTTCAGAGTGTGATACTACTTCTGGTCTTTATCCTTTCCTTTATGTCCCCTATGTTTCCATTCAGTGTGCTACTGCTTCTCTCCTCTGTCACAGTTAATTTCTCAAGTCAATATATTTCATCAATGGCCTTTCTGTAATTGCAGTCACAAAATAGGGAAGGCAAGAACAGGAATATTCTTCTTTCCAGATCTTACTAAGTAGAGCAAATGGCAGAATTCCCTCCCACATCATAAATAAAGACAACAGGATATGGGGTTTTTTTTCTAAACTTGGCAGCAAATCTGCAACAGTCCAGACAATAAATGGTCCTATACCATGTAAGAAAAAAAGTTTTGAGAAACTAAAAGCAAAGGGAGCTAAAATATGTAGGTAAAAGTTTAAATATATCTACATTTGTCAAGAAAATAATTTTAGCATTTCATTTCAAAGTAGAATAAAATAGGTGCTCTAACAGTGAAGAATTTAAACTACATTTTAGCAAGAACCTTTGTCGTACCTTCTTTTCCTTTCCTTGCTGTTTTTATTTCCTTTTTCTATTCATCTATCATCCTTCACTGTTATCATTCCATCTTCATCTTGACACATACTTAGCCCCAGACTACTGTGTTCTTATATAAAATACTGTTTCAGAAATGAAACAGAGGCACAGATGACACTCTCACAATATTGCAAATACGATGTTGGTACGAAATGAGAAAAAAGGGAGGGAAAAGGATCAAGGAAAAGGACTGAGATTTTCCTACTACTTTTTGAAGCTGGAGGCTAAACTTTTGTGTTTCCTTAATGGAATTGAATGGGGTAGAGTTTTAGTTTGAGTCAGAGAAAAAATTAAAATTATTTTTGTCAAGTTTTTTCATACCTCTATCAGTTTTTCCTTTTCTGTAATTTTTATGCATGAACTGATTCAATTGGAAACTTTTTGTTGAAGGACATTTCTGCTGCTGTTCATTAGCTGGAAAATCCAGGTTAGAGGGATCAAATGAAGCAAAGGTGGATTAGTCTGAGTACACAGGGTATGGTTAGTGGAAAATAACCCTTCTGTATTATTTATTTATTTATTTAATGACTTTAAATCATATTTTATCTGAATCAATTAACGTTATGTTACATAAGAAATGCTTACCTGTAGGTTAATAATTATGTGGTATCCTTGAACATTGTTCTCATTTACCTCATGCTTTCTAATGCATTTTGATGTAAAACATTCAGTTTGATATGACTTTATCACTGCTATGCTGTAAATACCCCCAGATTGTTGTTTACAGATTAACTGGTGTGCATCAGTGTATGAGGCATTGAACATCATATGCGGTTTTCTATGTTCTGCTGACTGAGGAGCTGAGTCTAAGAGAACTTTCATGAGCTTCATCCTTGCATCTCCATCCAAACACTTCCATCTTTTCACTTACAAAGTACAGGGTACACAGCGTATAATTTTTATTTCTTCTGCTTTGATACATTCTGGTTAAAATTAGTTATTCTCAAATAGTCTACAGTAACTGCTACCTGCTAAATCTGTTCTCAACTGTAAATGCTTTCAAGAGTGGATTTTCACTGGGTAGCAAGGTGCAGGTTGTTAGTCTTCAGAACTGCTATTTAACTGTTAGTGAGGTTGTGACCCAAGAGTTATTTTATCTATCAAAAGTCCTACCTATCCCAACAGGCTGCTCACTTTCAGATTGTTTCTTCACAAGTAATTGTTCTGTGTAGCATTCACAATCTGTTGCTTTGTGTCCTCGGTTTCGCTAGGATAGAGTTAATTTTCTCAAAAAAGTAGTTGGGGGCACAGCCAAGACAGCAGGACAGCTGACCCAGACTAGCCATGGGGATATTCAATGGCATATAACTTCATGCTCAATATATAAACTGGGGAAGCTGGCTACGGCAGGGGGGGATTGCAGCTCCAAAATGGGCTGTGTTGAGTTCTGAGTGGTGACCAATGGCTCACATCATACGTTCTTGTATTAATTTTTATTTTTATTATTACTTCTCTCCTTGTGTTGTCCTACTAAACTGTTCTTACCTCAACCCACGAGGTTTTATCTTTGTCTTCTGATTCTTCTCTGCATCTCCCTTGGCTGGTGGGGAATAGTGAACAAGCAGCCGTGCAGTGCTTAGTTGTTGGCTGGGCTTAAACCACTACACTTTGTATTTTTCAAGCTTGCCTTCTAAGTAGTAAAGAACTTATACTGGGATTGTAGCTCCAAAATGGGCTGTGTTGAGTTCTGAGTGGTGACCAATGGCTCACATCATACGTTCTTGTATTAATTTTTATTTTTATTATTACTTCTCTCCTTGTGTTGTCCTACTAAACTGTTCTTACCTCAACCCACGAGGTTTTATCTTTGTCTTCTGATTCTTCTCTGCATCTCCCTTGGCTGGTGGGGAATAGTGAACAAGCAGCCGTGCAGTGCTTAGTTGTTGGCTGGGCTTAAACCACTACACTTTGTATTTTTCAAGCTTGCCTTCTAAGTAGTAAAGAACTTATACTCTTCTCTACAATCTTTTATCTTCATCAGAACCCATAAAACAAAGCTGTCCCATACTCTATTAACCTCCATGTCCTGAGCCTGATTGATACACATACCATTTTTTTCTAAGGACTACCTGTTCCTCACCAGCATATTCCTTAGCTGTCCCTTAGTTTGAGGAGAGTCACTCCCACTTTTTACTCATTTTATATGAATGAGCTGTTCCCTTGCTTATATGGTTGACATCTATTTGTGGCTTACACATTAAAAAGAAAAAAAAAAAAGGAGAAGAATTAATGAACAAAATAGGTTTCCTAGCATAACAAATGTAGGTTATGTATAGATTTTTGAGACCTTGCAGAACTCTGGTTGATCTTTGCTTTGGCATGCGTTAAGGTTCAGGGATTATGTTAAAGCACACTCTGAAAAGACAACTTTCTCCTGCGTTTTCTCTTGCTGACTGTGTTTTCTGTCCCTTTTGCTGCAGCATACAGTTTTGTACACTTGGTATGGATGGTGCATATTATGCTCTTATTTTTAAAACTGTTTACACTCGAAGGAGAACAGAAGGATGATGTGGGTCCTATGACTAGAACAGTGTTGAAATCAATTTGGTTTGTTTTGTCTTCTGTAGCAGACTTACTGTATAACCTTGGATAACCAACTTACCTTTTCTGTTTCTCAATTCTCTGCCTTCAAAACAGAAATTATTTTAATTCTCTTTTTTCTCCACCAGTAGAGTGGCATGGTCTGTAGATGCTTGTGGTGACTGAATGCAAAGTATAGCACTAGAGCTATCCAGATACCCAGATGATCTTAAATGGTGAGATCCTGAAGAGATGGTCCCAGCAAAACAGCATCTCTTTCCCACAGCAGCCAGTACTAGTCTACATTTCTGAGCCAGAGCTTTTAAGTTTTAAATTACAAAATGTTTGTATTAAAATCAAACAACACCACTACTACCACCACACCACACACACTGACACAGCTCCACCCAAAACACCAAAACAGGTGTCTCAGACTTGGCTAGTAAAATTCAAACACTTCCTCTTGTAAAAAAACAGAGAAAGTAAGTTTTAGGCTAAACTTGTCTTGGAATTAGAGCCACTGCCATGATTTTATAATGAAAAGAAGAATGGTGCTAAAGACACACCAGAATTCTTACACTGACTTTCCTTATTAGTAACATGTGATATCCAGTAAAAACTGCTTTTCCTTGTGGTTAATCATGGACTCAGTGGACTATAGAGAAGAGCAATAAAAATGAGATATCTGTGTATGTGGATCTGGCCTGTTTTTCTGCTGAACGACAGTATATTTTTCAGCTGAGTGCATTACTGTTTTCCAGCTAATATAGACTTACTTCTGCAGTACTGCTCTTATGTCTGATGATAGAATTCGAGCATTAAAAAAAGGCTTCAGCATGCAAATACGTTGTAATCTGGAAAATAAAGCAGCATACAAATAATAAATCCAAGTATATAACCAGGATTTTAAATTTCAACATTATATACGTATGTTTAAATTATTGAGTGTACTGCTGTTATATGAGCTATTTTAAGCATACAGGAAAGGTGTTTCTTACAAAAATAATATTTATGGCAAATATTAAACTACTTTTTCTGTATTACCATAGGAAATATTACTGATTCCTGTATATATTACAGAATTTATTTTCTGAAAGAGAAGTAACTTATTAAATAGAATCTATTTATATAGGTAGAAATAAATTTATGGCAGAAGAGGAAGTAAAAATGTGAATAATAAAAGCATAAAATCTCCATAGTGGGAATTCAGACTTAAGTTTTCATTGTGAATTTCCAAAGGAATCCTAAATCCAAGTATTTTAAAATTCAATTTAAATTTATAAGCCTGCATTCCAGCTTACCTTAGCTCAGCTGCAAAATAAAACTATTATTATGGTTTTATTACAGCTAAGCATTTTGGAAGCGAGCTTTCCTAGCATTTGTGTGATGTTCTTCTGCAAGTGCACTTAGAACAGGCTGCAGATAAATTCGTTTGATGACTGCAGTGCAAAATGAAAAAAAAAAATGTTTACCTTGCAGACCGCTCTTGCTCCATGCAGCATATAGTATGAAAATTATTACATGTCAGTATTTTTGCCTTGCCACACTGTTCAATACATTCTGTAATTTATGGAATGCTATCTATTTTTCTGTTTATCTGTAGCTTTCTGTAGCAAGGAAACACTCTGTTTAAAATTCAGGACTTTCTTGTAAGAGATCTTGTGTTACCCTCTTTCAAAGAAGTCTCCTTGTAGTGATGATTTGACACTATATTGGGTGGCACTAGCAGCTTTGGGTCAGCCAGTTTTCTAAGATGAATAAAGAATATTATAAGAATATTTTTTATAAGAAGAATAACGAATATTGTAATAATATTTTCCAAAATAGAATGAAGTACCTCTGACCGTGATCCTTCAGAATATACACCTTTCACAGGCTAATAAATGCTTTAAGAAATCTTGTTTTGATTCCAGTATTTTTATTCTATTCATGCTTTCCCCGTTCAGTTCTGTTCTCCTAAGAAATAATGGTGTCCATTTACCTTATTTGGACTTTTAATTGTCGATTTTAGTCTTAAAAGAAAACAATCATAAAGGATTGTTCACACTTATTTAGCGTAATACGTGTCGTTTCCTGGAATCAAGTTTTGATAGAGGTGTAAGAAGAATCTGGGGAACGTCTCAAAAAATCACTTGGAAAGTGTCATCAGTCTCAACATTGGGTATGTTTTAGGGAACTTAATCCCACCTGTGACTATGAACCTAGGCTGTTGCAATAACATGGGAGGTCACTTGCTGAAGTAGAAGATTCCTGTTGTTGTTGGAAAGGTGATACTCATGCTGATGGAGGTGAGCAGGATTTCCTCCAGAGTATGACAAGCATTTACTCTGTCTGTTGTGTGCAGGACATGCTTGATGATTAATGACTTTTCCAATGACTATTTTAGGAGTTCCAGTTCAACATATGTGACCTACCAGTTTTATGTGCTAACTTCAGCATCAAATTCTATGTCGTGTTACTTTTATCCTCTGAATGCATAGCATACCTTTATGGAAAAAAATAAAAGAAATAAGAACTCTTGAACAATAAATGGGTTAATAATAGCTGTGCTAGCTACAGGAAGACAGAAAAATGTCCAGAGAATTTTAAACTTTCAGTTTGTATAGTAAGGAAGAATACATTGAGCAAAAACGGTCTGAGAATTTTCGACATCTGTAGGTCTGTCAGAACAGAATGCCTGGCTCTTGCCACCTGTGCTCCCAGTATCATGTGCAGATTAAATACTGATTTCACCAGTACTTGCTGAGTTCATGGAAATTTCAGTCTCAGTTGGCTTTTTCTGAGGTGGGGTCAGGTTGTTGGGGAGTTTTTTTTAATTTTTTTTAATTTTTTTTTCTTTTTTTTTCTAATATGTCTGCTGACTTCTTTTTCTTAACTTCATGAGGTTTATTTTAGGCTGAACTAAGGCAGAAGAACATATATTCTGAGGGTCTGAGCTTCTGGCATCCCTGTTTACATTTACCCCTCATGACTGAAAAAAAGATTTGCCTGAGTATTAATCACAATGCGCTGGTTGTTGAATTCTGGTTGAGAGTTGTGAACTGACCTATTCATCTCAGTGATGATACATTGAATCACAGAATCATCATCCGGCCGGAAGAGACCTCAAAGATCATCGAGTCCAACCGTTACCCTTACACTGCCAGGGTCCCTACACCATGTCCCTCAACACCAGATCCACACGATTTTTAAACACTTCCAGGGATGGGGACTCCGCCACCTCCCTAGGCAACCCGTTCCAATACTTAATAACCCGCACCGTAAAGAATTTTTTCCTAATATCCAACCTGAACCTCCCCTGGCGCAACTTAAGGCCATTCCCCCTCGTCCTGTCATTTTCGACATAGGAGAAGAGATTGACCCCCACCTCCCTACAACTTCCCTTAAGATAATTATAAAGAGCAATAAGGTCGCCCCTGAGCAAACATTGAAGTTGTGAGACTGCTATGTAAAGGGAGAAGAAGATGCCATTAGGGGGGCAAATTGGTCAGTTCAAAAGTTTTTTTTTATCCAGTCTCCGCAATACATACCATGAACCTTTGTCTTTCAAGATGAGAGTACTGCTTTTGCTGCTTTCAGGAAGAGTGGGGTCTTGGTGATATTTCAGGAGGCCAGAAAGAGTTCCTTCATTCACTGTGAAGCAAAAGCACACCCACATCCTTCTACCACCCCTGCTGGGTTGCTGGGAGTCCGGGCTGCACTTCCTTTGCAGCTTCGTTCACATCCTTCAGCCCTCCAGAAAGTTTGCTGTACTGAGAAATTTCATCAGAGTTTAGGTTTAAACTACACGTTACCAATTTATGTCACAGTTCAGAATCTGTTAGTATTCACAGTGAAAACCTATTACATAGCACAAGCTTGATTGCTTTCATGTCTGAGCTGTTATAAACTAAAATTCCAAGACAGCCCCAAACATCATATTCTAATGAGATGTTTCCAGTCTAGGAGCATATAATAGCTTTTTAAAATTCACTCTTTAGCATAAAAGAATTATCTGTCTGTTACTTCTAGACTAATGGCTATGGGCTTGATTCACCTGCTCTGTAAACACGAGTTCTTACAACGTGAACAATCTCAGTTTGATTGAAGACAATGAGTCAAATTCTCAGACATGTTCCTAAATCTGTGTATTAGAATACTGTAATTGAGGCGATTCACCGTAATATGCCTTTCTTAGGTAGATATCACCCTACAGACTGTAAATGCTGAGCAGGTAAACAGATCTATTACAAAGAATCATTTGGAAAAAATGCAACGCCTCAATATCTGATTTGAGAGATGGTAGCAAAATTGATTGTTGAAGCAGATTCACTGATATTTAAGTCTACAGTGTTCAGTTCATTTTTGAGTGATGTTATTGATATGTAACAGTATTTTGTTCTGGTGAGGATGGCTGGGAATATTTTTGCAGTTCGTCTGTATGTATCAACCATATTCTAGAGAGAATGTTTCTTGCAAGATGAAGAAATGCATTTAGAGAATGCGGCAGCTATTGGATGAATCTATCAAAATACTGATACTAAGGGCAATAGTGCTTTCATACTCTACATCTTATTAAGATGTCAGGATATGACTAACATCTAGACACTGGAATTTCTTTCTGATAATGTTCTATATGCTAGGAAGAATGTTTGCATTGTTTGGAAGATTTTTCGACTGTGCGTTATGCATGTGACTATTTTCATCAAATCCTAATTTATATTGATCATAGAGGGAAGTGATCACCAATGTAATTCTCTAAACCCTTTCCAGATGCAACGCGCTCAATAGTCAAACAGTGCAGTTGTATATGTAAGTGCAGATGTCAAAATAAGGAGTATAAAATGTGATTGATCACAATTTTTTCAAGAATCACAGGTGTACTGAGTGAAGGAAATACATAAATGCATTAATCTTCAGCTAGCATATATGGAAGGTAGGTTAGATGTGCTGTTCCAACTGCACCTGATTGAGGTTAAAGGGGTTATTGCATCTAATTGTGCCCCTGACATTAGTGTATGTGTGGCTGTGCTCCAACCTGGTTTTGTATGTCTGTTTTTTAAATGCTACCAAGTGTATAAAGTAACCCAGGTGATACTGTGGCATTAAGAACATTGGTTTCTGCTAGAAGGCTGGAGGAGAATGCCTCCTGTGGCAGAGAGCTGCAAGTGGGGACTGAGTGAAATGCCTTCTTTAACTGGCTCACCTTCAACTGCTTATTATTCACACGGTCACCCCAGCTGAAACAAGTGTGCAGCTCCAATTTAGTCATACGAAAGAAGACCATATACAGGTAGAACTAAAGTGACTGGCTGTCATAGTACCTTTTAAAAGGTAACCCTTTTAGTGATGATTTTCGGGTAAGAAGAAATGTATAGATACTCCGGTGATTCAGCAACACAGTTCAAGGTCTTCTGCTTGCATATGCTTTTTTTTCCTGTTACAAATTAAAAAAGACTTTCAATGTTTCTCCAAACATTGTTATTTACATAACATTTATTATTACTTTCTTTAGTTGTACTTCACTTGAGAATCCCTAAAACTCTCTTGTAAGTGTTACAGTAAATATAAAGAAATGTATTCTGTCAGTCTTGCTGTTAGTATTTTTCTGTATGGTTGGGTTTGATTTTATAAGATTTTATATGCTATTTCAACTGAGAGAAAATGCACAAATGCTGTAGCCCATTATTGAACCATTGATTGCACCTTTTAGGATAAGAGTATCCATGCTGGGCAAAACCCAATCTGATTACATAGTCCCTTACTCCCCCCCCAAAAAAAAAAAGGTGGGGTGTTTCAAGACTTAGATTTATTTAGGTTCCTTGTTATGATAGAATACATAAAAGGATAACTTAAATCTCAATTTAAATGCTTAGGTTTTGTGTACAGGGAAGTACTGTTTTCAGTGATACTGAGATGTATAAGAGGAACTGCGATCGCGACTCTCATTAATCAACAGCCTTACAAGGAGAAATAAAAAAGGCTGAAATGACACAGAAAGTGAAATTTCTTGCACTGTGGCATAAAAGGAGGGGGAAAAAAGTCTTTAAAATATTTTTAGTGCTTATGATTTCCCACAGAGAGGAAGGTTGTTATACTGGCATCACACTGAAGGACGGATTAGGAAGTCTACTAAGAAAGCATGGAGAATAAACTAAAAATATTATGTTTTTATTTCACATAAATAAGAATGCTGTTGTAGGAGAAGAAAGGGATGGAAAGGAATTCCAGAACACAAACTTGTGTTGATAACCTGCATAAATACTTAATTTTTTAATTATGTAGGCAAAGTATATTTAAGAATAATGTTAGTGTATTAGAATCAATATAGTGGATGGGGGGGGTTGCTTCTGTTTTTAGAAAATTCCAAAGCTACTTATGTCCTGGAGCCTTCACTGAGCCCTTTGTAATTTCTGTGTATGGATCTATGTTTCAAATGTTTAGTCTTTAGTGTATAAATACTTACTAAATGCTTAAGAGGAGGAAGGTAAAGCCATGCTTATCTCTTAATTTCTTTTTTTTTCTTACTTACGGCGCTTTTGCAGTTACTTGATTCTGAGCATGCACAGACTGTGCAGAGTTGTTGGTGTGTAAAACATTAGAGCTTTTAAATTGCAGAGGAAACTTGTGTAGTTTGTTATTTTGGAGCTAATCCTTTATCATCTTTACTCATGTGAATGTCCTCTTTGTCTTCAAGCCCCGTATGATAGAAATCACAGGTTCAGTCAAGACCTCTGTGCCCTTGACAAATAAAATCTCAGGCAATTTCTGCAGCTTTTAGAAAAAAATTCAAAATTATTCTAATAGTTTGTTGTTTGGGTTTTTTTTAATTTTCTAATTTCTGTGTTTACTGAAAAACATCTAATTTATAAATTGCCATACCGGAGTATGTAAATACATTCAGGAAATCCTTTTTCTATAATAGGCTTTTGGTCACACACCTCACCAACCCGCCCTTTATTTCTAGTAACTACAGTGAACACCTGTATTCCTCTTCACAGCCCATTTTTAAAAGCATTCCTAAAATGGTGAACTGTGGGGTATCCTGAACACTCTGATTTACACCTTTGAAAGCCTATGGCAGGACTGCAGGAATTGGCACTCTATAAATAATCTGGAGCCTGTCCCCTCATTCCTTGTTTCTGCCCACTCCAAGTCTGGAAATGTGTTCTTAAAAATCACCAATTTAAAAATAATTCGAATAAAACTACAATCACCAAAATTACGTAGAAAGCTGTAGCTTTAAATTGCTGTGCATTGTAGTTCTCTGTTATAAGAAGGGTTAAAGTGCTTGGGGAAGTGGGGGGGAACAGGGAGATACATTTAGTTAATCTTGTCTGTAATCCCTGTACAGTTCACACTACCTGTATGGATTGTCTTTTGCTAGCCAGATGTAAAATCAGCTCTGTCCCTCCTCATCTGCATACAGGCTAAGCAGCAAGTCTCGTTTGTTATTACAAAAGGATTTATTTCAATGAAGAAATGAAGCAGGGGGTTGGCAGATAAGAGCACTTAAGCCCTTTGAGTATTATAGCAAGCTTGTAGAATATGGGCACTGAGCATGATAAATGTTGCCTTGTTTGTTAGCAGTAGAGCCTTGCTGGGAAAATACGATGTGGCCTGGCCTGTGGTCTCCTTTCTTGCTTCTCTGGAAGCAGCAATCTTTGCAGAAAGCCTACTCTGCAGGTGTACTGCTGAGATTTCCTTCTGCTTACCTTTGAAAAAAGGACATGCTGCTTCCAGTGACACAATCCGTGCCGTGTGTTTTACATTCACATATATACATGTGAGCACCTCCACTTTTTATGTTGTGTCTTGGTTTGGGACTTGGAGGAGATTTCTTCATTGCAGAGCTCTCTATGTGGTAGACAGATTTAAGTGTCAGATTAAAACATCTGATGGCTTGATTGTTACGAAAAAGAGAAAGTCATGCAACCACCTGAGACTCTTGATCGTAGTCTCAGAAACATAGTAGCTGAGCTGCTAAAAGTCACCTCCCTACCTTGTCAAACCAGACATGTTGCAATTAGACTGTGCAAGAAGCCTTTTCCCATCATTCATCTGGTTATGTTAGGATGAGTGTAACTCAAAAATTTGAATTTTAAGATCCAAGAAAAAATTTTAAAAATGTTTTCTTGCTTTCTTTGCACTGTCCTACATAGGAAGCAAGTTTTTACTTCTGATTGTGGAAGGAGAAAAACCGTGGTGTTGTATTTGTGAAGGGGTGATCTGGCTTTAGCATTTTATCTTTGCAAAACGGATGGCATCTTCTGAAGGAATGTGCCTGGGTAATGGCAGTACAGGAGCTAATACTAAGCACGTTGGTACGGAAGTTTGCAGTAGGACGTAGAAAAGGAAGGGCTGTTCGAGTTTCACAAAAAGATGTTCTGTGGAAATTCGTCACACAAGTTTAGAGCTATTTCGAAGTTAAGTTAGACATGTAACACATTCCCTAAAAATGCATTTGTATGTGTCCTGTTTTGTTAAGAGTATTGTTAAGTCTGAAAAAGATGACAGGCTGTTTCTCAGTTGCTGATATTTTTAGGTACTCAGTCCAACATCTGTTAAGTGATGTGAGCAGATTACAAAAATGGATTATGTGGCTTTGCAGTCTTTATTCTTCAGAAGAGCACTGGTAAGTCATCTTTATAGATGATAGATTGGTATTCTACTTCAACTGGTCCGCCTGCTTTACCATAAAATACACACACAAATGTTAGTAAGAGTAGAAATACGATAAAACAGTATCTGAATACACTTTGTACATTAAGGCAGGAGTAATTTGGTAGTGTTCAGAAGAATGTGAAACATTAATATCTAATTCAGTTTGACTGCCTCATTTGTCCTTTAATATATCTTTATTTATTTAACTTTAAACAGGTATGCTCAAGTATATGCATGTTCTATAAATATTTTTGTCACGTCTGCCTGCCACACTGCTTCCAGAATTAAATAATGTTGTGGCCATGGGGAAGTTTCAGATAGTGGACAAAATCATGTAGCTTTTATTTACAGGGAAGAAATTTTACATAATTTTAGACGTTTTCATGGTTTCTCATGAGCTTACCATAATTGGTTTTGTGGTAACTGAAAATAAAATTTTAAAATCTGAAACGGTTCTCTACATTAAAAAAAAAAGGCCCTTATATTTAAACTATACAGGAATTAGAAAATGATGTTTTTCCTATGTCATAGAAATGTCTAGCTGTGAAAGGTTGCAAGAAATCAGACCTTTAAACCTGTCACATTTGAAGGACAAAATTAACCTGGGTGCAAAACTAAGCTGAGTAATTTGGAATGGATTTTTTTCTCATATTTGGAAATAAAACCAAACTTCTCTGGTAGTTTGAAGCTGATGAATGACTTTAAATTTAGGGAAAGTTACAATAACTGGGATTAATAGACAGGCCAAAAAAGAAGTGGTGAATCCAATTTACTTCATGGACATAACCAGCATGTATGTGTGTGTGTGTGTGTGTGTGAATAAATAAACAAACAAGACTTGGAGAACAACAGAAGAGTAGTATAAATAAAAAATAGACTAGAAAATGCAATTTGCAGAAATGGGTGAAGATCCTTTTTTTCCATAAACATGCCTCAAAGTGTGTGTGTGTGTGTGTGAATAAATAAACAAACAAGACTTGGAGAACAACAGAAGAGTAGTATAAATAAAAAATAGACTAGAAAATGCAATTTGCAGAAATGGGTGAAGATCCTTTTTTTCCATAAACATGCCTCAAAGTGGTTGTATCATTTGTTGCTGTAATATGGGAGGGATTTTGGAAAGGGTGTCCTTTTTTACCTCATTTCTTTTTCTGCACTGCCTCAATATGTTTAATTAAGTTTTCCTTCTATGCTGGTTTACCAGTTAAATATAGTTAAATATTTTATAGTGTGTACGATGGCATAGGCCAGAGACTTTGGAGGAGGGGAAACCAAACAAACTTTAAAGCACTATGTTTGGCTGTATAAATAGCCTGCAACAGCTGATGATTACTCATGCTATGGAGCTGGAATAAAAGTGAATTTTTAGACAAAGTATCACGAAGATCCCACTCATCCTTTAGCACTGTCAAACTAGATTAGATTGGCTGAAATTAGGTAGAAAGAAAATGTGCTTCAAAACTCTTGAAAATTAACAGACTCAGGTGGTGACCTTGACAAGAGTGTTTACGGTAGTGCAGAGGGGTAGGTCCACGACAGTGCGCAGCGTGCGGATGAAACATGCCTTTGTATCTTCTTGAGGGTCTTGTCATTTGAGCTGTTATCTTAAACCTGGTAATCGGGGTTGGTAATACCTCATGTGGTCTGTGTCTGTGAAAACTGTAACGAAGAACCAAGGAACAATCTCTTGGTTTATTCCATTTATAGCAGTTAGTGACAAGGCAGCTGTGGTATTTGCAAACTATATCAACTAACCCATACAGAGAGAGATAACCCAGAGTATATTACAAGAGAGCAGTTACTGTAATACAGTGACACCATGATTTATAAAACATCTGACAAACATGCCACATGAAGAAGTCTGTTCTTTGTATCTGTCTTTTGTGCTTACTTGTGTTGTCCTGGTGACATCCTGTCCCTTTGCCTCCTGAAATACTTCTGTGCCCCTGTTGGAATTGAGTGGAAGGCCCCCCCACTTTCTTTCCAAGTAGGAAAAAACAAGCTATGAGTGAGAAATTAGGAGAGAGTGGGAAAATTAGTCACTGTGCTTTGTCACAGTTGCACTCACTTTATCACACCTGACACAAGCTGAGTAGTACTTACAGTTCAAAGTAGAATACCAGTCCTTTCTCTGATATCATTTAGTTTCAGTTCCAGAGCTGCTGGAATATTGCTTCTCAAATGTGTGCATGGCCTTTTTTTGTTTGTTTTTCCTTTTGTTTTTTTCCAAATGAAGCCATTTAAGCAAAACTCCCTTTTTTCTTTAACTCCAAGCATTTTTAGCAAGTCTGTGAAATAACTGTGGCACTTACTTAAGATCTTAATTTCACTTTTAGGAGGTGCATCTGTTTTTTGAGGGGTTTTTTGGTGTTTTTTGGTTTTGTTTTGGTTTTTTTTTTTTGAGTTACATTAAAAGAAGAATGCCTGTTTTACCCAAAATAATTACGTGGCCAAACTTTCTAACTGCCTTTTTTTTTTTTTTTTTAAGTATAAGAAAGAACAGACTTTGGCTCTGCCATTAATTTTCTTGTAGTGTTCAATGTACTATTTTTTCTGTGGAACTTTGTTGCTGCACATATTTCTGTCTTGTTTTCGTATCACACTTGAACTGCACACTAGGCCTTCATAACAACAGGTGAAAAGAGTTAGATAAAGATTCCAGCCCTACCCACTGAGCTCAGTCGCACAACAGTGGTGCTCCTATTGTCTCCGGTACTGGACCAAGTCCTAGGACATTTCTGGACAGAAAAGGCCAGCTGTTGGTGAATGAGAAAAAGATGAAGGCCCGGCAGGTCTTTGAGAGATAACTGTGCCAAGGCTCTGTGATTTTTTTCTAGATTTTTTTCCCAATTTGTCACAGTACCACTTGAAAAAGTGCACCATAAAAAAAAATGAACAGTAGTTCTTTATTCAGTAATAGTATATGTATTAGTAAACCTATATAGTAAACCTATATGTAAATGGTGATGCCAGCTTACTTTATAAAATACTATTGAGTTTTACTAGCGATAAGTACTAAGATCAAAGTATTATTATAAGTGTGGTGCTTAAGGTGACTTCAATAAAATAAAATAACACTGATTTGTCTTTTCTTGCCAACAACTGTTGTTGGAAGTTTAATCGCATTTATAGTATTATTCCTATGTAGCCTGTGTGTAGATTCAGTAAAGCTTGAAAAGTGTAGTCAATATCATCGGTCAATAGTTCTGTTTGCTGAAGGTATACATTTAAACTCTGAATGGGGCTGTTTTTCCCTTGTTGAACAGACACAGCAATCTTTAAAATGCTAGCTGAAGTTAGATGCAACTTGAGGTGTAACCTAATCAGTTACACCGTGCCTTCAAAACAGCAAGGAAAAGCTAAAACAGCTGCAGAAGCAGACAAGCGCAACCATTACAAGCATGCCTGTGAAAGCAGTTTCCTGTCCTTAACCGTGCATGGAACACACACACGAACTCCACAAGGCATGGTTTAGAAAGAGTTAGAAAAAGGGGAAGTCATAATCTGCTTCCCTAGTGGCGTTTCTGCTTCTTCTTGCTGCCTAAGTGCGTACCAGGGGCTGAACGGGGAGTCACTGAGAGCTGCTGGCCCTCCGGCAATGTGCTGGGCAGTGTTTGTGTGAGGCTGAAGTGAGCTTGGCAGGGGATCCGTTTGGAAGGAGCCTTGTCTGGCTTGAGGTCATGGTTTCCTCTGTCTGTCATGCCTTATGAAACCCAGTCTTAGCGTTTAGATTATAGTAGGATGTAGAAACTCGGGCCTGTGTGCCCTGGCTCGAATTGCTTTTGTAAACAACATCACTGTGCTAGTAGCACGTACAGCAAATACCCTCATGGGAGCCCCGGCATGTGTGTGCAGCAGTAAGGTGCATGCTAAGAAGTGGCAACAAAGGTAGCTTTATGAAAATGCCTTGGAGTGGGGAAATCTTTATTTGCATGATATACCGTACCCTCCTGCATTCTAATTGGTACTAATTGATGGAGAATGTAATTTGCAATCTTTCAGCCACCCTTAGTTCGTGAGGGTTTGCTGGCTACATTGTTCAGCCTACTGGCTGCCCTTTGCTTATTAGGCATGGCTAGTACTCAGAGCTTTCCTCTCAAGCAATGTGTATGCATTAGCAGCCCTCCTACAGGCACCAAAGGCTTGTCAATCACTGTGACCTCCAGAGGCCTCTAACAAGCCCAGCAAACAAGGCATTGAGGTCTGCAGTGGGGTTTTTTATTGTTTTTCAGTCAGGCTTTCTGGAGTGGGTTTCTCTAATTATTTGAAAGTGTATGCAAACACTGAAGGAGAATTAGGAGCATCAAGTGGGGCCTCTGCTTTTATTAGGAGGCTCTTTCTTTTCTAAATAGATGTCAAACATATTCTTTACTCTTTAGACAGTTAACCTTTCATCTCTCCTGTAGCAGAAATTCCACTCCGAGGTATGCTAATTTGCTATTTTCAGCATTCTAAAGTAGAGGGGAAATGTCATTTGTAGCGCCTTCATTAAAAAGTCCTTTATCCAGATTGTACACATTTTTTTGCATTCTGGTTAGTTACATTTTGTTAAATAAAAACACCCATCTAGTCCCCTCCTCCTGAAAAGAAAAAAAAAGAAAAAAACATGAAAAAAATCGAAGATGAATTGTAGCCATAGGTGACTTTCCCAGGCTTGCATTCAGCATGAAGTATGTGCTGGCTTCGTTTACCAGGAAGCAGGATGCAAAAGGCCGTTTTTATCTTAGGTCTTCCTTCTATCCTTACTCTAGACTTACAGGAGTAAGGAATTACAAAACCGTCATCCATGGCTGTGTTACTGTTATTAAATAAATGTCTTTTATGCAAGACAGGGTGTTAGAAGGGATAAAACTGGGAAGTAGGAGGCATAACAGGGCAAAGCTTGGGTGAAGAAGTGAAGCTTCTGTTGCCTCTCTTTCCAAAGTGACCTTCCTTCTTTTTACTTGATTGATTGGACTGTGTGATAGAGTAAAATGTCTGAGCCAGCTCTGTCTGCAGAAAGGAAGAGAGACCTGTCTGCTTGGACTGGTCTGTTCAGATATACTGCACTGTTTGAGCTAGCACAGGTTTCTCTGTATAATACTTTGGCACCAATAGTACTGGTGTTACGTCAGTTGCAGAGGAGAGACAAAAGTCATTCACCATAGTAAGTTAGCAGTGCTGGATATCTTACAGGAT
>NW_010430742.1:32888-43095 GCF_000710305.1 Buceros rhinoceros silvestris
ATGCCTATGCTGACTTCATATTTTAATTTTAGTGGATTTAAAAAAGGAAGCTGAAATGACAGTGAAAAAGGACTCCCTGGTCCTTGTCAAAATTGGTCAAATACACTGTGGTGTTCATCAAGTTCACTAGTGCGTTACCTGTGGCTGCTTCCAGCACAGGTATTTTTGCATGTGTGTACAATTTTGCATGTGTTACAGATGCCATAGGAAGAGAGGAGTTGTTTGAAAAACGTCCTATGCATTTCAGGGTTGCTGCAGTACAAGGTGTGGTCAGGCAGACAGTGGGGACGAGTCTTGCACCAGGCTGGGGAGATGGACCCTTTGGACTATTGCTGTTCTTTGAGGTGGAGATGTGCTATCCAGCAAAACAGTAGCCCTTGCTGCGTCTTTGAGGTCATCTGTCAAGAGATAAATGTAGCAGGCTTTGTTACTTTTTTATACTCTTCCCCTGACATTTTCCATACTCCTCATAAAGAGACCAGTGTTCAGGGGCAGCTGTGAGCTATTCCAAGTTGTTTAGTGTGCAAGATTTTATCTCAAGAGAGAACAGTTACCAGCTCCCCAGACACTTAAATAATTTGAATAACTCCTCCTCTTGGTCGCTTCCCACAACGAGGTTATTTTACTCCTAATACTTTCTTCTTTCATCCTTTTTTTTTGTTTGTTTTTATTTTACAGTAAGTAACATACACATTTTTCTACCAGCTTCTGTTGGAAAGCTAAGCCATATGTATTTGTCTTTTGAAAGCATGCTTTTGTGAGAATCCTTTCATTTTGTCACAATAGAGCTTATTGGGAGGGTTGGTTTTTTGTTTGTTTGTTTTTTAAAGTCACTTTATTAAATACTTAAATATGGATTTTGTTATGTCCCTAGCTGAGGTAATGTTTTTCATTTACTGCAGACAGTTAAGGAAGGCAATAGCAGTAATATGAGGTGAAAAGTAATAAAAAGTCAAATTTTTAAGCCCAAGTAGTTAAAAAAGAAATGTCCTCACCATTAAAAAGCAGTCAGTCATTTGGAAAACATCAGGTTCCATTAATAGGTTTGAAGATTTTATAGGATATGTACAGTTATTGTTTCATTTTTTTGAGCAAGGAGTTTGTTTTCCCAACAAGGTAAGAGAATCTCTCATTTGGGTTATTTCTGTAAGTGCTGAAGGATCTTGGGCAGATTAATTTAGGTCTTCACATGGGACCGGTCATTCCTCAGTACCTTTGCTTTGTACGCAGCTAAGTGAAAAACTAAAGCTTTGTAAGTGAATTCAGCTTGGGATGCTGCTCTGCTGTTTCCTCTCCTTACCCTGGGAATAGGAAAGGTGAAAAGGGGAGGAGAAATGGTTATAGGAAACAGTAACCTTTTCTGCTTTGCTCAGCCATTCTCGCTGGCAAATTAAAACACACAAATGACTCCTTGCCTATAATGTACTTCACCGTTTTGTTAAGGTAGATCTTCGCGGATTCCTAGGAGGAGACTCCCAATTTGTTTTTTGTCAGAAGCACTTGGCGGCAGGGGGGCTGGGAAGGGACATGCCAGAAGCCTTGTGGAATGTCCTCCTTTCTTTAGGTCTGGAGACTGGCTCTGTTAAGGTCTCAACAGGGGATGTTTCCAAACAGTTTCAGGGAAGGCAGAAGGTTTAATATTTTCTTTAATGATGTGGCAAAACACAACTTAAACCAGAAAATTAGGAGCAGAGTAGCCAGTGAATGCGATGGTCACAGAAAAAAAAAAGCAACCTTTTTTTTTTCTTTTGTGTTTTTTTTTGTTTTTGTTGTTTAGTTTGGTCCATGCAACGTAGATGTGCAATTTTTCTCCCCCTCCTCTTGGTACTGATAGTTGTTTTTTATGTTTGCAGCAGATGTTCAGGAAAGTAATTCCAAGGCTTGCACCTGTGTGACACTGACCTAGGTCTACCTTGCCACATCCTGCTTTTATTCTGCTGCACAGATCAATTCGCAGTTTATTCCTCATCCCTCTCTCTTTTGTCCATAAAACCATCCGTCAACCCCCTCCCCCACCCGCCCACATCCTAGCTGGGGGAGGATCTGCTCCTTTCAGTGTCTGAAGGTTGCTTTGGCAGAGGAATGGAGGCCAAACTTCTGTCAGGTCAAGCTGCCATCTATTAAGACAGTGTTCACATTTTCATTATGAGACCCTGTTTGAGGGATTTATAACTTGGCTGCACGAACTTGCTGCAGGCTGAACTTGTCATACATAGTTTTCTCTGGGGAAGTAGACTCCTAGATTCTCATCCAAAACCCATGCATAAGTTCTGCTTCTCCCCCCACCAGGCGGTGGAGATAATGGTGTTGCTAGAGAGCATTTTCGTTTTGGTTTTGTTTTTAGGCGTGGGGGCCCAGGGGGTGGGGGGTGTCTCGGATGTGCTAATGCTTTTAGCTAAGATTGTGTTTTGGCAGGCTCTCACAGACTTCCTGAGGCCTGAAGTCAGGCTGCTGCTGCCAGCTTCCTCCTTCTGTTTTTATATTGCTTATAACCTGTCTAAATTACCTTATTATCCTGACATCAATTAAAATAAAGAACAAAAAGTAAAGCCTCTGCTTGAGGCTTACTGCACGATGCTGGAAGTGTGCTGAAGCAAGACGGCTGCTGTGTAGTGCTCTTGTGGCTGGGAGCCTTCAAAGCCTCAGCAGGAGCAAGGTGGCTGTGGACTGAAGCCCTCCCATGGTGGAGAGCTCCAAGGAGGATGTTTCCTCCCACCTGGTAGCCTTGTGGTGGCCTATTCTCCAAGGCACTGCCGACATGGCCAGAGCCAGAGGTGCCCTCTAAGGCCCCCCTGAGGCACTGTAATTTTATGAAGCAGCCTGGTTTTGTGGCATGCAAAAGAAAGGGGCCAAACTAGGAGAGGAATGAAGACAGGAGAGAATGATAGAAACAGGGAGGCACCTCTTGCTGTGGTCCATGTTTTTGTGGATCCAGTTAGGTGGGAGACTTCAGGGAATGCAATCAACGAGAGATCAGCATTGCTAAAAAATTCTTCACTGATCCTACAACTAAAGAAACAAAGACTGGGGTCTCATTAGGCAATTCCTTATCTCCCTAAATACCCACTATCATGGACTTAAGAAAAGGCAAAGGAAAACCTCTACACCCTTAATACTGGAAATATTCTTTTGAACTTACCAGAGGCTGCATGTATGGGCCTTAGATGGATCCGTCTAGGATCCATCTAGGAATTTAATAACATGCTGGTGATCTTTCTTCCACTGTGGTTGGGCACATATTTTATGGTCAGCCGCCTGGCAGAGCATCTCAAGTTGAAGAGCCTCCTTATCCAAGGGTATGAAGCCAAGCTGTGTTTCTCAGAGAAGATGCCTGCTTCTTTAATAACTTTCTCAAACAGAAGGCTTTCGAGTCACTTTGTGTGATTTTTCTGCCTTTTATGTATTGGTACACACTTTAGTCAAAGAGTAAAACCTGTTGCTAATGGTTACATGTAGTACCTTACAGATTTGCAAAGTTAAAAGAGAGGAAATTATTCAATGCCAAATTTAGTAAATACCACAAAGGACACTTTAATGTCCTTTTTTTACTTAGGAACAGAAAACCAGCATAAGTTACAGAAAAATCAACCTAGGACTAAATTATGAAACAGCTTTTTCATCTAGATTTTGTAATCAGATAGATTGATGGTAGGTTTTGCATTTATAAATTACACGTTCCTTATGTGGATTTAGTACATGATCTGCAATTTACACAAAATACATCTCAGGCTGCACTATGTAGTCTTCAGGTTATTACTTTATTATCTTTTTTCCCAAGTAAGTGGTAAGACTTAGAGCTTGGTCTTTTTGCTCCGCTCCATTAAATTTATATGATAATGCTGGTGCTACAGAGAGAGACATCAGCTTTCAGAGTTTTCTCCAAGTGTAAGTATTCACCAGTCCTCTTCATACAAAATTAATTTTGGTCTAAAACCAGAACATTGATACTAGTTACAAAGTACATGTGATAAATGTAGAAAAATTTATACGGTAATTAATATATTTCTCAGGGAAGATGTGTTTCTTATTTTCTATTATTGTGAAATGTATCAGTTCTATTTTCAGAAGCGTTCCCATAGCATTCCTACAGTTTCTCTTTTCTGGTTTCCTTTCATTCACTTGGTCTATCTTTGTCACTAGCTATTAGCGTGATGGAAATGACTAGAAATTACTAGAAAACTTCCGGGTTTTACAAAGAGGCTGGTATTTCCCAAAGCTGCAATTGTATTTTGTCGTGTATTGTATGTAGCGGACAACTAGTCTGCACCTCTTGAATGGTTTACATGTAGCTTACAGTGCAGGGTAACCCAGCTTTAGCCCTTGGAGAAGCTAAGGGGGTTACTGGAGATGGTAGCTGTGGCCCATCTGGGGACTACTCCTGTAAGCATCTCCTTTTCTCTGGTATTCCTGAAGAACCATAGTCCTTTTGAGGGATTTGGCATGCAGCTCACCTTTTTTATTGCAGTACTTTTGCCAGACTTTCCATTATAAACTGATAAACATTTATTCTCAACTAAATCATAGCACTTAGTTCTTGACTGTTTTTTAAAGTATAAATGGCTATAACTGTTCAAAAAAACCAAATTTAAGAGATAAAAAGGTACCTCTAGGTACGTCTTCTGATTTGATTTTTTAAATATTTCTGGCATTGACAAATATTTAGATCAATATTTGCTATATAACAATTATTTTTATATAACTAAATTGAAGAAGAATGTAGCTGTGATCTCAGCAAGGATTAAAAATCGTCTTCGTAGGTTGCTTTTTTTTAAAAAAAAAAAATCTAAATTTGTAGTCACTTGTAGTATGCTCACCAACTAGATGTAGTAGATTTTTATTACTCAGAAGAGTTTCTGGTCTATAAGGGCAGTAAGCTCGGATCAAAAGTTTTACATGGCAGGAATGGTAACTGTGAAGGAGCTCTTGATGGCAAACATTCAGTGCTAAAAAGAGGTTGAGCAGGTGACTGCACAAATGGTGGTGCAAACTTCAAGGCTGATAACTGTGATGTACGATCCAGCCCCAAAAGTTATTTTCTGTGCTCCAAGGTATGGGGAGTTCTGGAAGATCAGCTAGTTTTAGGTCTAGTTTCTTACTCCTTGGCTGACTGCTGAGATCTCCGTATAGTTGAGCTTTTGTCGTTATGAGTTGTGCTGGCATCTTGCACACTAAGAGTTGGATCAAAAATACTTCTGTTGTGTGCCACCTATCGTTATTTTAACCAAATCACTTCATGTATCAGGGTCCACCTCGAAGCCCCAGAAGCAGTTGTTTGGGCACAATCGGGGCAATACAGTGCCTGAGACTCCATTAGTTGAACAACAGTGTTGAAAACCTTGTGTTGCTGAAGAGCTAGGGCTTCTGGAGGCTGTTTACAGCAATTGTGTAAATGGCCCGAATTTTACAAGGTAAACAAAGGTACTTAATTACTTTAAAGCTAGTTTGAAGAAATAAGCTTTTATTGTACTTTCACTGTTAAATCAGACTTTGCCATCTGAAGGCAGTGGAATCACACAAAACTGAACAATGCTACATTTAGTATGTGTAGTTTTTAACCACAGAGCAGCACTGGCATTTCCTCTTCAGTGGTAACACTCCTGACTTTGGTATTCCATGTTTATTGTTTCCTGGACAAGTTGCCCTTCAAGTGATCAAATTAATACATAAGACAGTGGCCAGTTTCACTACAAATTAGTTTTGTCAAGTCACCAGCACACAAATGCACATTATTTTGCATATAATTACTGTATTAAATCCTTTGGCAAGGTTAGAGCAGCAGTAATACTAGGGCAGACTACTTGCGCGTTAGGTATTTTGTGTGTGTATGCCAGTCAGTAGAAGAGAACTGATTTGTCTCTGGTACAGTTTTCTAAAGGATTCTATTGAGGCAGATGAGGCTGTGATTTTTATTAAATCCTTTTATATGCAGTGTGACTGCAAGAAGTTAGCATATTTTAAACCTTCATTTTATTGTTAGAGTCAGCAGATAGGTCTTAACATCTCTAGCGATAAGACATGTTGTCCAATAAAGTAATGTTGTATAATGTTTTATTAAAAAGAAAACAGTTGCTTTCTGCATAGTGAATGTAAGTTCAAATGTCTTTGTACAGAACTTAGATTTTAAATCCATCTTTTTTTCTTTTGCTTCTGCTTGGGATTGTTATTAGTAAATTGCAAGAGGGCATGATTCCAACCTTAAATGTTGCATTCAACAAAACAGCAAATAACTTCAAGGTAATGATGCTTTCAAGGCATATACACTTCCAATTCTACGTTATAACATAGTTTTCTGTCTTGGTAAAGGCTTTTTCAATTTTAATGGTAGTTTTTATTTTCTTAGTAGAGTTAAAAGTCAACATATTGAAATAAGAGTTGAAGGTGATGAAAGTGTAGATTTTGCATTAAAACGTTTTTAGCAAAGAATATCCTGAGGGGAAATGAGGACAGTAGGAGGTAAATGACTTAATTAGGATGCAGCTAAAAATTCTCTAAAAAATAAGCATCTATTGTATAAGCTGAGACAGTAAGCAGCATAAGTATGTAACTTCAGGGCAGAACTGATTTTCACTGACAACTTCAGATCGTAGTTTTGGGATGTACTCGTGTTAACATTCTGTACTACCCAGCTTCCAAATTCAGTTCAGATTCAGCAAAAGCCTGTAGTTCTGTTTGTTTCAGGTAAATTTAGCAAGCTGCTCCTGATTACACCTTAGCCTGGGACCATCTGTTGATGGTGAGTCTCTCAGTGGAATCGTTCCTGCAGGCAATGAATGGGAAAAGGAGCGGAGCACCAATGCTGTTAATAAGCAGATGCTTACTAACAGTGAACATCCTTCCAGCCTTTCAAGCTGCCAGCTCTCTGTATTGATGGAGTGTCATACGCCTGTAAGCCATTGCAGCCGAAGGCAAGGAGAAGTGTTCTCTCAGGGCCCATTCATCAAGTATCTCTGCTGGGGTTTGATGGAGAGGAGTTCTGAAGGCACAGTTTTTTATGTGAGCAGAAGAAAAGGCCTGATTTTCCTGTGCTGTCCCCCAACTTGCCAGATGAAATACACCATTTTAGGAGATCATGTGTAAGAAACCCGTCCTTGATATGCTGGAGAATTTGTACATGCTTGTTGCTGATGATAGCACTATACAGTTATTCTGAGTAAGTCTGCTGCTGGTGTGGTGTTTTTTGTTTTGGTTTGGAGGGTTTTTTTCCTTTACTGTGAGCAGCAGGTTTATTTTTCAGGGAGACTTGGAAAACAGGTCATATAAGATAGTGTGAGTTGCTTCATCTTGTGTCTCGAAGCAATTGGAGGAGAGAGGTAGACAGGCAGTGTGATGGACTGGGTAATGAGTTGTCTGTTAAACTCCGGCAAGCCAGAACAAGATCACTGAAGTGAAATGACTGGCTTACAATTTGATTGTAAGTGGTGTATAGCTCACTTCAGACAACCAGCAGTGTGCTTTTCATTAGGGTTAGCAGCGTCATTTAAATTTCCTTTCCAAGTTAGCAAGGGTGGAAGGAGAATTTACCAGTCCAGATAGTGTGAATCCTGTTCAGATAACAGGGAATACTGTGGAGGCTCCACTTGATCTACAGTTTATATTGATGAATCATACAGTCTGGATAATTCCATTAGCTCTCAGCTCTTGTGAACCAGGAAAGGCAGGGGAAAGATGTAAGAAAGAAAGCTGTACATCCATCAAAAGCTTCCTGTATCATTTGCATTGTATATATTTAAAATCCATGTATCCTGGTTCAAGGAAAGGGAAAGTACCAAGAGTCACTAGGTCTTATGCTGCGGCCAGAAGTTCCTGGAATCCTGAATTAACAATTTAAAGTGTATTTGATTTAGTTTTACGACAAAATATTATGAGTGCATATTTAATGTGAAATAGGTAGCTGAGGAGTTAAGATAGGTGATCTCAGATCACCTGTATTCAACACCTGTTGGTAGTTCAGTATTGAGTGTTTTTGCTTCTTGAAGTGGAATAAGAAGTGAAACTATTAACTGTAGGAATTATTTGTGTAACAATATCCTTTGGAATCGTAAGATGGATTCATTTGTGGCTAGTGTGCTGCACTGAAGTGAGGGCTGGGCAATATGCAGGAGAGGCACAAGACAAGGTGAGGGAGCAGGTATAAAGCAGCATGTTATCCAGGGTCATAGAGCATGTTACTGATCAAACTGGGATTTGGAAATAGATGCCTATGCTGAATCTAGTCATCCATTTGCTAGATACGTGTCTTTCCTATCAAGTTGTACCTTAAGCAAACAGAGAAATAATAAAAATCTCTGTAATAGAGCTTTTCATCTTACTCATTTTGAATACTAGACTTTTGACTGTACAGCTGCTCACTGAGTCCAAGGCATTTGTAGGTGTGACTGTTAGTTGGTTTCATATTTCTGCACTAATCATACTCTGCTTTCATTGATGTCAAAATCAAATATTGGGTGGAGCTGGTCTCGAGCTCCTAGTAGATTTAACTGTGGCATTTCAGGTCAGTTGTAGCTAATGATCCTCATGAATGGTGCTCAGTAGCTTCCTTGAAGGCTTACATAGGCAATAGTGTAAATCATACAACCATCTGAATAAATTGATGTACCAGGCCATGCTTGAAAAGTCTCTTAGCTGCATCAAAAAGAATTGTTTTTTTCCATGTCATGGCATCTGGGTGTTCATGAGAGAGTCTCAGTAGCACTGTGTTCTTTTGCTACATCTGGTTTGGTGATGCATGAGGAATCTTCATTTCTGATGTGGTAGTGTCAAGGTTACATGGTGCAACATGGCCCTTACTTGACATATTTAAAGATCATGGTTGTAGCACAGGACCACTTCTCATCCTTGACTGTTCAACACAGTGTAAAATAGTAAACAAACAATGCATGTTTCATTGATCTTAAGCATGGGTGAAGGTCTAGCGTATTGTAATGGCAGAATGTTACGTAAGATAAAAGAAAGATACTTTTAGAAATGTAAGAGCAGCACAAACCCATTGTTTTTGGACATTTCTTAAGGTGGTCTGTTAAATCAAGTGGCAACATACAATAGAACATAACAGCACTTGGTCAGGTAGGAAAATACAGATTAATGACATCCTGCTTTTTTTGTTGTAATGGGAACACATGGTAGAAGTACCAACATGCATTCTGTACCAAGTTAGAAATGCTAATCTTTCTTTCCCCGCCTCTATTCCCCTATGTGGCCTTTTTTCAAATGAAAACAAAGCTCAAAAAGCAGACTACTTGTTTATGATGAGCCATTACAATTGGGAGGAGATAATGTCAACATCTGCTGATGGGACCTTGCAGCCTGGGTCAGGCTGCAAAAGTATGGCATTTGGATTAAGGGGAAAAAAGGCCATAGTCAATAGGCTGTCACAAAGCCAAGTCGCAGCTGCCTTGGAGCTATTGATCAGTACGATTTCACAAGGCAAATTACCAGAATGGCTGTAGAGCACCACAGATTTGAGTCACTGACCTGTTCTTGTTTATTTAGCTTTCTCCAGATACTCTGTATGGTTTACCTGCTTAGTGATCTGTGTCATTCTGTGATTGGAAGATTGATCCATCTGTGTTGGTAATACTTCCACCTTGCACATTCATATCTTTTCTACCATGCTGAAATAAAAGTGGCTTACACTCACAGGCAAAGAGTGAGCATGGAAGAAATAAACTCCCCATTGTGTCAGCTTTAATTAAAAACAGGAAAAAAAAATTATTCTGGTGTAGTCATGAGTTGATACCTCTAGAGTTAGCATACATCTGGACTAAAACTTTGCCAGGCATTTACTTCAAGTGTTGTTAGAGTTTATGGGCTTTTTTTGTCATTGTCTATGCCTGTTAGTTTCAAAAGATCATGATCACAGCTTCAGGGTGAAAATATGTCAGGATTTTTGTGCCACAAAAGGCATAAAGCAAGGGTGATGTGAACATGTGGAGAAAATGCCTCCGAATAAGAGAAGTACAAACAACTAGTGATCAGAAGATAAGCAAAGAGGATTATGTTTGCTTGTTAAATTTAAACTGCTGGTTGCAGATACGGTATATCTTTTTAATATTAATTAACCTGGGTACTGCTGAGTGATTCCTAATGACATCCTCCTTGACCCTGTAAGTGAATAGTGGGTCATGGGTGAGAAACAAAGTTCTTCAACACTGACAACACGTGATTTTTGTCAAGGGATTTAGAAGGGAACTGACATTATACTGTTTAG
>NW_010430742.1:43205-65849 GCF_000710305.1 Buceros rhinoceros silvestris
CAGCAGGTATTTTGACATATAACCTGTATGATCATTTAACGTAGATCCTGGCATTAAACTGTTACTCAAGAGTCTGCAGGCTGATGTCCATAACCTGGAGAAAATATTACAAATCTAGAACGACTGTTGTAATATTTTTATAGTGGAACAGCTGGTGAGCCTGATCATTAGGTCTGTTACGTGTTATTTTTACAGTGGTAGCATAATTCAAATAAGCCAGCAGAAAAAAAAACAGAAAGGTTTTTTTATCCTCCAAACAGAGCACCTTAAAGAACAGAGAGGCAAAGAATAAGCCATTAGAAAAGTGCTGTATTTCTATTGTAATTGTCACTGTTTCTAGGTCTGCTCTGTGACAGTGAAACTGGAAATGATATTCTAGTCCCCATGCTGGTTTTTTTGGCATGTATTTGGAAGTATCTTCCATTAGAAGGTTTACTTTACCTTCTAACACTTGATTATAGCAGCCTAGCTGATTAGATGTGGACTTTAGAAAAGAAACACTGTAACACTCATTATAAGAAAGCTTTTCACTGGAGCACCCGGAAGTGGACATGAATAATCTTTGTGATATAAAGACTTTTAATGTAGCTTTTTTCCTTTACTTCCCACCCCCGAAAAAAAATAAAATTAAAAAAGGCACTCCTGCAGAACTGTATCCTATGGGTGGCTGTTTTGGAACAGCTATTGCACTTCAGATTCATAGCCTGTTGTATTTGGGAATAATTTTTTCATGTAGACAAGTTCCAAAGAAGACAGAAGCAGTTGCTCAGATTACCCATGCGATTAGAAAAATATTTCTTTGATTGCAGAATTCTTCATGCAGGGCAGACACTTCAAAAGTATTGATCCAGGTGCAGTCCAGAGAAGGACTTTCAAACCTCAAAAGTAATTGTCCAAAACAGAGCTTTTTATGAACCAGGGGGTTCTCTGTTTTTTTACTTCTAGATCTCTCCTTCATTTAACAAGCTGGGATAGGCAAGATGTACCCAATTCTTTTGTAGATATATTCAGTGAGAATTTTGTCTGAAGATTTTGGAGTAGGTTTTAGGAGGTGTAGTTTTCTGTGGAAAAGTCCTCAGTGTTGTTGAAACTTGCTTTGGATTGCTTAAAAAAAAAATCATACCTAAAATCAGTACTGTATCTTGCTAAATATTAACAGTTTTACAGTTCATCCATTTTTCATTTCTTGTAGGCTCTTAAGCAGTGGATACATAATTTTAGCAAAAGAAGTGCTGTGGAGGATTCAGAGTAGTGGTGAGATAAGCCCCTTTTATTTAGAATGCCTATCAGTTTGACATACAGGATTTTGAAAAGGATCAATTGACACTGCTAAAGTTTGTTTGTGCAAGAAGTTTTACTGATATAATACCCCTGAATTTAGACTGTTTAGGAAAACTTAGCTGACATTGCAGGAGGAAGACTCACACTTTCCATTCTGTTGGCTCAGCTGTGAGACTGACTACCGGATTTTGGCTCACCAGTACGCATTCTTACTACAGAATAAAACACATACATTTCATTGCTCTTTTAGATCATGTTGTTCTGGAAGAAGTGTAAGCCATACCAGAAAAGCAAACTCCAAAATATGAATGCACTTCTGTTCTGAAGCTCTTTGTAGAGGAAATTCTTGTGATACAGTTGTGATTCTGTGATTATTCTGGTGCAGTAATATGATTTGACTTTCTCAGATAGATAAATGTGAATTTTGCGTGGTTTTTGATAAATTTATGGTAATTACTTCTGTTGTCCAACAGTGATTTCCAGCCTCAGCTGTGCTTGATACTCAAAGTGGATCCGTTTAGCAGAGAGACAGATGTAGTAGAGAGACAAAGAGGTGTGGGAGCTGGGGTCCAATTACTTAACACATTCTGCTGCTGAGCCGTTTAATTTTTCTTATCAGTTATTCACTTAAGATAATTCTGTAAGTTGATCTTCAAGGAGGAGAAAGGAGGAGGAAATGGAGATTGTTTTATTGGCCTTTAGCAGCTTATTCTAAAGAGCATTTTACTGTAAATGTTTTTAAAAATCCCAGAACTGTTGTGTCCTTAGTAAACAAACAAATGTCTCAAATACAGACTAAATGTGTTTTCCTTTCTTGGACTCTGTCCTTACCCTTTCTTTGCTTCTTGTCACCATGCTTGTCTTCATTTCGAGCAGTCCGGTAAACAGCTTAAGGTTGACCCTTTTTTCTGCTCAGGGCAAGGTATTAGGACCTGTCCTGGTCTTGTTCTCATTTGTATTCCCTTAATTTTGTTCCCAACTCTGCTGTCAGATCAGAGCCTTGTCTTGGCAGAAGGGCATATGAGAGAATCATTAAGCAAAGCCAAGAGGTTCCTGTTTTGGACCTGCAATTTTTTAAGGTATTTTGCAATACAAAAGTATTTAAAGAAAAATTGCAGTGCTACATAAAAATTAATTATGATTCTCTGGACATTGGTGGCTTTAAATGAGAGTACTTACCTAGCTCTTTTTTTTTTTTTTTCTTCATTGTTGGAAAATAATGATTATAGTGATCATGTAATCTTCCTTTTTCACAGGATGAGATGATGCTTTTGATAGCATAGGAGTACTTGGAATGATGAGTGGTGGAAGGATGCAATTAACAAGCAGTTAGGTAATTTATTAATTTACCACATAGAGAACTCTGCACCTTTCTTGGAGGGTTAAGTTATATTTTTCTTTTGCAGGGCTGCTGAAGTAGTTAGGTTCTAGAAAGACAATACAGATTCTTAAGTGTAAGCCAGCCAGCTGGCCCTTTTCACCCACCATTTTGCATGTCGTGTCTGCTGCTTTACAATTTTCCTTCTCTCATTGCCTCTTTGTGTAGTTTTATAAGCTGTGCTTATTTAAGAAGTGCAGCTGCAATTAGAAAGAAAAGCACATCTTTTTTGGTATTGCAGTGCACTTAAGTGCATCTGTTCTCCCAGCCTTTAGTTTTACAAACACAGGCAGGACCAGAGAAGAGTTGAAGTATCATCTGTCATCTATCAAAGGTAACAAAGTTTTAAAATTTATTTCACAGCAAGTTTCTGCTGTCAAAAGCACCTGTGCATTGGCAGTAAAAACACTTAAGTGTTTCTCTGGCTAGGTTTTCATGCACCTGGTTATTTTTTGCTACTGATAATGGCAGATGTATTAGGATCACCTTTTTCTTTCTAAATACGGGACTGGCTTTTAGAAGAAATACCTGTTGAGCATGCATGCTGCTCAGGTTTTCTGTGAAAGACATTGAAACACACAGAAAAAGACAAAATTGGAGTTTTTCAAAGCCACCTTAAAGCTGAATCGCATACTAAGCTCTAATATTTTTATGTATCATTAGAATGTCTTTGAGTGAGATGGTCCAGATAATTCAAAAGGTAACTTGGAAATGAAATTGCATTGTGCATGTTCTAACTTATTCTAAGCAGAACTTGCCTATTGGGTACTTTCGAAAGACAAAATTCTTTGTCACCTGTTTAACGTATGTATGTGGTATGGTTCAGATATTCAATAATAAGAAATACTGAGAGAGACAGAATATTGGAATTGAGCTGAATCCTTCCAATTCAAATTGTCACATAAAGAAGGTGAAAGATTAGAATATTCAGTGATATCAGATGGATCTATAATAACAAGGAGACAGCATGTTCATATACAGATACTTTTTCCCCCTTTTTTAATATTCTTAAACAAGGGGAAAAACTAAAGAAAAGTCTGTAGCTGATACAGTCTGCATATTACAAAATAAATTTGTGGAATGACTACTTCAGCTTTTTTCTTCTCAAATACTTATACACTGAATTATCAACTCACAGGGAGCCTGCTGGCATAAAACAGTTCACAGTATCCTTGTTTGATTCACAAAATGCATTTTACTTTTTTTTTTTGTGATAAAAAGAGAGAATTTTGTACTAGAAAACAGTAAAAGTGCATCCATATCTAAGTATTTGTTGTATTATTATGAGTTGTACTTCATAGGTTGTTAAAGTAGAAATATTATTTCTGATCACTGTTATCATTAACTGAAGCCACATATAATGGCTGGTAGGAATATAATTGTTCTTATGAAATACTCACTGGCAAAATAAAGAATTATGCCATATTGTTACTACATTAGGCTCATTAGATTTATGCTGCCATGCATTTCAAATAGCAAAATAATGCACTTTTATTCTGTTTCCATTCATATAGTTCTTAAATATTTTTAAGAGTGTTATTATTCACCTGCATGCAAATGGAGGATGTTTGGCATATAATTGCTTAGTGATATTTTTTTTTAGATAAACTTCTTTATGTCTCTTAACATTTTTAGCTTTTGTTGTCTTTATTCCTCAGATCTACAATACCTTTTTAGCTACAGTAATTACTACATAAGCTGGTAAAAGTAATAAGGTTCATACATTAAATCCTAAATTAGCCATCACTGGTGTTATGACCTAACAGTTTTCTTTTAACAAGGTAAGTAGAGTACCGGACATCACTTATTTTGAATAGTCTGAAAAATCTCAGAGCATCAACTCAGCCAGAAACATAATTCACAGCAGCAACTTCAGTTTCATTTGTTATATCTGGGGCTCTCTGCTTTGAAGAGAACTTGTACTCATCTGAATAAGATCCTGCACTTTTTCTTTATAGCAGTGATTTTCAACAGAGACTTTACAGAAAAGAAAAGATGGTATGTTACTGAAAATGCAGGTGGGTTTAATGATCAGAATACAGCTTTGAAAAGCAAACCTTACTGTAGGAGTGCTGTTCTTCTATTGGTAAAAAATGAATAGTTTTCAAGTGCAAAGTGAAAAGCTTTAGCAGCAATAGACAGGAAGTTTAGTTGAGTGTTCCAGTTAAATAAGTTTATTCTGAAACTTCTCACAAGAGTTTGTACTTTCATAATCCTTTGGAGAAAATGTGTAGCATGTATTTTTCTTTTAGGTAAAAATATGATAATCTAAAGACTGTTATGAGTGTGAGGTTTTTGTCAATGTTCAAAAGACACCTTTGACTAATACTCATGAACCAGTTTCATTAGTAATTAACAGTCTATCTGATGCCCATAAACACAGAGTACAAACTCCAGTGGTGTTGCTTTGTGATAAAACTGCAGCAGGAGAGGACAAGAAACAGTTTTTTGCAGTCTTTCTCAATTATTTCTCAATTGCCTTTTCTATTTAAAATTTTTTTTTTAATAATGTACCTGAGGAGTTGCATTTAGTTGCCTGTGCCACTAGTGACTAGGGATTTGCTGATGTATACATAAAGTTCGAGTTGTGTAAGAAGCTGTTCAGACCTGAAATTGATGACAGGAGCCTTTCTTGCTGAAGTGCAGAGTACAACAGTCCTGCAGCGCTGGGAGAGATTTTTTCTCCAGGGAAGGGCAAGCAAAGCTTGTATCATTCACCCTTTCAGGCAGAGGTATGTGTATGTCTGAGTGTGAAGAGAGAGTGAGAATTCCTTTGGGAAAGAGCAGCTATAACACAACATCAGTAATGCAGAGCTGTGTAAAGAATTTCTTAGGGAAAAAAATGGTGGGTTTTTTCAAGTGTAATCAACACTGAATTCCTTCCTATCGGTGATTGTGCTCTGTATCAGTCAATTTATGTTGTATTTCCCAACTTTGTGTGTTGGATAAGAGGAGGTGCAGTACTTGTGGGTGGGTACATCCTTAGTAATACCAGCTCTCTTTGGAATGTAATTTCTGGGGTTAATCTCTATTTGTAGGTCTCTGTCAGCAATTCTTACCAGAGTCAGTCTTAAAGCAGACCTGTTAACCGGCTGCTGCTGAGAATTGCAGGTGTATGCACTATGATTTAAACTATGATAGCGGATGCAGTCAGAGCAAGCAGTCATCAGGTACATCAGCACATTTTGTGCTTTGTAAAGTTAAAAAAAAAAAAGACCAAAAACAAACAAAAAACCCCCAAAAACACCCCACTAAACCAAAACATACACATACCCACCCCAGAACCAGAATGTATTAAAAAAACTCTGAAAAAAGGTAGTGGAACATGAGACACGTGGAGTCAAGCCAACCTTTGGCTGGTGATCTTTAAAAAAAAAAATCATGCAAGTGAGCCAGATATTGAGTGAGTGGTTGATTACCAAGTAGGTAGCTTGAGGAACAAGTAGGTAGGAACATTTTTTGGTGGATTTCTGCTCCGTGGCCATTTAGTGAGAAGTCTGCTTTGTGAACTTGACTGCGGAGAAGGAAGAGCATGCGAGTTCTTTTAGATATGCATAGATGTTTTCTAGCCATGGTATAAGGTAGCTATTTACTCTTAAATTAAAAAAAAAAAATTTAAACTTATCAGGAATGTGACAGCATGAAGATGAGAAATAAAACAAAACATGTAATATTGTGTAAGAATATTTTATCTACTTGAATACATTTAATATGATGCTTCATAATCTTTTGTCAATCATACTAATAGGTTCAGAAAAATCAGAAAAAAACAAGTTTAAAGACTAATCTGTGAAGATGAGCCTACGGAAACTTGACTTTTCAGAGTTTTCTGCTGACGAGAAAAAAAATTCTTGCCAATCCGGTCTTACCCAGTCTTAGCTGACGCAGTTAATTCTCTTAAGTATTGCAAGCATCAAAACTTGGCCTGTTTCATCAGCTCATGTGAGTCACAAACACTGTTTTTTCTAAGAAGAAAACTCTTTCCTTGTGAACTAATGGTTAAAACTTTCTAGAGGATGTTGGGATGTATTAATGGAATATAATCAGCATAATAACAGATCTTCATGCATTGCTGAGTATTAGATGTAAGTTGAAAAAATACAAATTTTTTTTTGGCTTTAAATGAGAGAGAGGAACTGGGAATAGTCAGATGTTTTTCATCCCTCTCCAATTCTCACTAAATTAGTTCAAAACTACACCATAAACTGAGCAGAGAAATTAAGAAACTTACAAAATCTTCTTGTGAATAAAGGGTTACAGATTTATGTGCTTATGCAGCTTTGTAATTTCTCATCTTTCATTCCTCCTAGCCTGTTTAGTGGTACCAGTCTGTATTGAATAGAAAAACCTTAAAGATAGGAAAACACTAAAGATTAGACACTGCTAGGTTTGCGTGTATTCTTAGAAAGAAAATCTTCAAGCAAAACTTCAACCCATGAAGTTTTAATCTAGTAGTTTATTATATCAACTGAAGGTTAATGGAAGTTAATATGGCATTAATATTCTTCACGCTTTTCACTCATTTACTAACCTTTCAGGCATTTGGAAATAATGCAAGCAGTCTGCAGTCACTGCTAAATCCCTGAGTAGCTGGAGGATTTCAGGTATCTTAAGTTAAGCAGCCTGCATAGCTGCTAGGTCCCAGGGGAGTTACAGGCATTAGCCTTGGGGGAGAAGGGAGAAGCCTCTTGAGCGCATCAGGACAGAGCTCCCGCTAGTGTTTTGAGTGCTCATGAAGCCTCAGTGGTGTCACCTCTCTGTACTAATTAAGAGTTACCGGGAACCTGACAGCTAAGGACAGTGTGAACCTTAATGGCTCCTGAATAGGGGTTATTTGGTTTGTTTGTTTATTTATATGATTTTTTTCTAATTCAAGTCAATCATTGAGGATGAAAGTAAAAAGATGAACCAGTTTCACATTTAAAGGTTTGCTTGGTTTAATTTTAACTGGTTATTATTAGCTTTTCCAGTACTAGGGACACTCTTCAATTACTAGGACACATGAGAGAGAAGTCGTTTTCTTTTCAGAGGAAGGCAAACACAGTTGCTTTCTGAGGGATAGCTAAAAATGAGAACTTAAATGAGCTGGATTAGATTAAAAAAAAAAAAGAAGAAGAAAAAAAGGAAAAAAAAGGAAAAAAAAGAAAAAAGTATAGCCTAATGTGGAATATCTTTGAAAAACAAATGGATTGGTGCTGTTTATATTGTTCTCCAGAGAAGAAAAAGAGTAAGGGAGAGTAGGTTGGTTTGATGTCTAAATGAAGTAATCTTCCGGAAAAAAAAAGATGATATTTGTTAAGCTGTGTAAGAAAAAAATCAGAAGATAATAAGGCTTTGTTTGCAGTATTGCATAAAGAAGATTAAAGACGGGAAACAAGCTGCTTAAACACTGTAAACTAATTAGCTCTATGAATTGTTTTCCCGAGGTTCGTGAGATATGAAACACTGGCACCAGTGCGTGAAATACACTCTGCCTCAATGCTCTTTTCAATTTATTTTTCTGTTGGTGTCATATGTGTATATAAAAAAAGAGCAGCCAAAAGGAAGACGTTACAGAGGGAGACCAAAGCCTGTCAGATGGTTGAAGCTGACATTTTGTCATCTGAAGCCCAGTACGGGAGGGCCCCCTTCTAATGCCCATGTGTGAACACCAGCTTCATTTTCTGCTATCACAGGCTACAGTGCCCAAATGATGTCACGGTGAGGCCTGAAGGGATTCCTGTTGTTGCTCTGTGCCCAGCTCCATGCTAAGCTATGCACAAGTGAGCTGACAAGATGCTAATTAGCTCAACCAGCATGGGGGTGTTTGTGGGTGAGTCAGGCGAGCAGGGACGCTGCACAGACTTTGTGGGAGGTTGGCTGGATGGGGGAATAGCAATGACTGGTGTTAGGCATTGTGTTTGAGCAGCTTTGGATTTTTGTCTTTCTCTGTCAGTTAACAAACACATGAATTGGCTAACAGGCCGAATTGTGCAGGTGTTCCAGATACTGTCTAGAACACACATTTGACTACATACTGATGTAGCTTTCCTTTAGGAAGCCTGTAGCATTAAGCAATTTAATTATTTATAATTATAATTTGATAAATAGAACTTCATAAATGATATTTAGTTTGATAAATAATTCTTTTTGTTCTGCACCACACCTAAATACTTGATCAGATACGTCCAGTATTGTCATGTTTGTATAAAGATAATCCTATTTGTTGGTATTGGAGAGAATACCCAGGATTTTGCTACTCTACAGAAATACAGCAATGTAGCTTTCTCTTTTTTTGACTTTTTGTTTTAAATATATGTAGCAGTATGTGGGATATGACCATATGGAACCCTGCATAAACTTTTTTATTAGATGAGAATGTCAGAGAACAGTGGTTGTGGGTGCCTGCACAAGTATAGGAATAGTTTTGCTTAGAGAAAATGAAATCCCATTGTGATTTCAGGTTGTATTTTTAATAGTACTGAAATACTGAGGATAGCTAACGTTTCAATTTAGACATTAGCCCAAAGGGTTTTAACTCATATCTGAGGGACACTGAATATATAGCTGAGGTAACATAGTAAGGACATAGTGGATACATCATTTAGCTGAGGCTTTATCAGTTGCTTTCTGGAAGAGAGAGGAGGAGGAGGAGATTTGATGTTTCCTCTGTGATTTGTAATGATTTTTGCTTTCCATGAGGCACAGATGATATTCTGTTGTATATAACCATTGCAGAACTTGGGAGTTGTTGATATTTATGCTATTACTTTGAAAAGAAATCTCTCTAGCTTGTTTTGTTATGTTTCTAATGAATACAAATCTTTTTGCAAATGTTATGTCTTAAGTGGTAGTCATCTATTGTGTTTTGAGGTTGAATTTCTTATGAATGCTACCATGGAATGTAGGTTTGTAGCTCAAAAAAAAAAAAAAAACAAAACCAAAAAAACCCTTTGGGTTTGGAAAGGGCAAAAAAGAACCAGGGAAAGGAAGGGATGAGGGAAAGACACTCTCAAAACCAATTTCTATATCATGTCCTACTTTGTAAAGCTCTGTGGTAATGCCCTGTTTGGCTGCAGGGGTACCTAGCCAGTTCTGCAGGGGCATCTTCAGCCAAAAAACACCTCACTTGAACACATACCATTATTTGGCCAAATTAACAGAAGGCAGGGGTATGTATACAGATATCTTAATCCCACTCTTTTTCATTTTTCACCTGTTCTGGTCGATATATTAGTTCCTAAAAAGTGAAACCATCCTGGGAGTCTTGGTAGAATGGGTTCTGCTCAGTTAGGGTTTTTAAATACGGAAATCAGATTCTAATTAGCACCACCGTCAGAACAAAGTGCTATTTTTATCACCTATTACAATGCATTTGCTTACATACATACGCTGCAGTTACAGATGCATTATTCGTTACTTGTTTTTGTTGGTCACAAAGGTACCATTTGTTACTTATGATTTCTGAAGCTACCAGCCTGAGCAACCATATAAAATCATCGTTCACAAAAACATGAACAAGCAGCACTTGTCAATTTTATGTCAGGCCCAATGAACTAAAAATCTGCCTAGTGAGGAGGATGGTTGTCTCCCTGTAATGGTGATAATATAACCCTGTCTTTCCCCTGGTGAGGCGATAGACGTTTTTGTATTCTGCAGTGAAGTAGAAATTTGGTAGTAATGGCTCTTTATCTCGATCTGACATTTTCTTCAGAATCTGAAGCTACTGTCTGGCCTGATGCCATGACCAATTTTGTTATGTACTTCTCCTAAGAAACACATTTTGTGTTACTGCCATTAGAACGTAGTGTTTAATATTGCTTAGTAGTACTCCCTTGAAAGAACATATGGTACATAGTATTCTATCATGTCAATAAGAAACAAACCGTATCTTCTTAAAAGGAGTATATTTCAGTTTAAAATGGTATCTGATGAAGAATGAGTTAATCTTTTGAGAATAGAAGGGAAGAAAACCTCAGACATTTTTTTCAGAAATAATTAGATAGTTAGGGACCTTTATAGGTTCCAGAAGTAAACCCGTGTGACCCTGTCCTATTTAATAAGACTGATGAACTTCTTTTTCCATGAAATTTATTGGTTGTAGGAGTCTTAGAAATTATAAACTACTTAATGGTTCTGGCTGCATCCATCATATAGGCACCCCTCCCCACCAGCAGTGACAACATCTGTAGATATCTTCTGAAATTTACAAAACCTTTGTGACTAGTCCCATAGGCTGACATACCCACTAAAATCCTCACAGTGTTTGTTGCTGCTAATTATTCTGGGTAAACCAGGGGGAATCAAGCCCTTTCTTAATGAGTTTGAGAAAGCAACTAAAAATTTTGTTCGCCCTCAAGATTAGTTTCCTCATCTATGTGACTTCAGTTTAGGGTAAAATGTTCTGCGTAGAAGTGGTGTCCACAAAACTGCTAGTTTAATTTTATTCTTTGTTAATTTGCAGTGGGGAAGAGGGATAGAGAGAAGGGACTGGAAGGGACTGTGTTTTGCACTGCAGTGTAAAAGAAACCAGCTGTCTAATGTGGCACAACTGGGTTATTAGATCTGACACAATGTGTAGTATTTCTATCATGGCATTATTTATCTGTCCAGACTTTTTGGCAGTCAATTTTCTTCTGAGTTTGAAATCCTTCTTGTGTATTTTCAGAGGGTATCAGTTCAAATGTCCAGAAATCCCTCTGCAACCTATCAGTTCTGCTTCCTCTAAATCTCTGCCTTTAATTGATGGCTTGTTAAACTGAGTTAGGAAGCCATGGGGAGCTCAGCCTACACTGTGTGGACACAGCCATAACTTGAGAGAGTATGGATTTGGAAGAGTTTAGGCAGCTTGGCTAGATCTAGATAGAGTGTTTTTAATTACAAATCTGTGGAATTGAATACGTGACATATTCTTAAAACCTCTTTTGGTCAGGAGTGCATCTTGTACCTGCATGTTTTGAAAATGTTATATATGCCTATTTTCTAATGACTGTTAAAGAAGAAACACTTTAACGGGTTGTTGGGTTTTGGGGTTTTTTTTCTGTGGTTGCACAGACACTTGTTTTTGAAAGCAATTGAACAGCCAGTAGTCTGGTGGTGTGAAAGAGATTTTCGTTCTACAAGGAACACTTACTTTTTTGCTGAAAGGAGATAGCAGGGAAAAAAAAAAATACCAACCCAAAAAACCCCAAACAAACAAACCAAAACCAGCCCCAAAACAAACCCCTGAAAAATCTATTTCTATTTTTACATATCATTGCTGTAAGTAGCATGTGCATCAGCAAGTGTCTTCTTTAGGTACCTTATTAAGTCACACAGAAATACCCTTGTTGGTTGAAGTATTTCTGCAGTGGTGTATGATGCAGACATTTTAGACCAGCAAAAGTGATCTGGAAAAGGAAAGCAAGCGTTATACCATTTCAGTACTGGCTATTAGATTTCTTCCAGAATGTGCCTTACATGTAATAGAATATTAAAAGACTGTCCAAATACTAAGGCCCTTCACAACTTTCCACAGGGGTTTCTAGGACCATGCACTCCAAATTTGAATAAACTGGTGAGATTCTACATATACAAAACTGCTGATGGGATTTCTTTAGATCAAAATAAAACACTGAAACCATAATCTTTGCATTTTGCTCCACCACTCTGCAGTTTTGCATTGCTGGAGGCTGTAATTCAGAATTCGGTAACATTCACACTTGGAGTTATCAATAACCAGAGCGGGTAAATCCTTGCAGTCTTGAGTTATTAGCCCCCCAGGTTTACCAAGCACTAATGTGGTTACTTCCAGCTGTTATTTCTTGCAGCTCTGTATATTGCTCTTAAGTGCTGAATCTTTTCTTTTATTAAAAAAAAAAAAAAACAAAAAACCCTTAGCTACAAGTGCCAGCATGTCAAATCTGATAATTAGTTGTTTAAGTACTATGACTATAAATTGTTCCTGGGCAATGCAGTAATACAAACCTTTCTAAATTTCCAAGTGGTTGAGCAGAAGAAATTGGGATTGAAAGAAAAAAAAAAAAAAGAGCAGTGTGAGAAGTAAATACAAATGGACTAAATAAGAGCTGAGACTTTTGAGCTTTGAGGCAGAAGACTCTCTGAAGTGAGACTGCTGGACACAAGAGGGAGGGAGGAAGACTACAATCGGCAAACAAGAATTCATCTGGAATTTTAGGGGTCATTCAATCAAAATCTCAAATCGAAATCATTCCAAATCTCTTTCTAGTTTTCACAAAAATCCTCCAGGTAATTAGTATTTCTAACAGATTATCTTCCACAAATACAGACTTGATGATTTTGAGGTATTGCTGCCCACAGCTGGCCATCATACCTTGCTGTCAACCCTGGTGCAGCAGTGGTGGTGGCAGAAAGTCCCCATGCCCTGGGACTCTGGCTGACCTCCTCTCATGCTCCTCTCATGACAGCCCATGAGATCTGCTTTTGCTAACTTTAAGGACAGGCATGCCCCGAGTGTGGATCTGCTGATTCATGGGCACTTGCATGGTAACAGGCAGCTTGTAAGGGCTGAAATGTGCTGGGGCAACACTCACGTAAACAGTTGCAACTGTTTGCTTGGCGAGTATGTGTTGGGGCCCAGGGGTCAGCAACATATCAAATTAAAATTAAGTAGAGAATGAGTGCTTCAGAAAATGCCTACCAAAAATTTTTTACAGATTCATATTTTGATCATGTGATTTGCTTATGCAATTCTTCATGCTCACTTTAAGGATTCTGCATCCTGTCTTTCTTTAATCACATATCTTACAGATAAACAATTAGGTTTTTTTCACTTGTTTCTTTTCTGTGATGAGTTTTGATGTGCCCAGGGACAAAAGCACTCTCTGTGGTTGAAAAAATGGATCAGGCTAAAAGTTTACAACTATGCTGCACGATCCTACTTTGTTGAAAGCTCTTGGTTTCTGATGGGGATGTGGCAGGGCTGAGTTGTAGAAATGCAAAGTTCTCTGAATTGTAATGTGCATGTGCGCAACTTTGAAAAATTCTTTTCCAGCCATAAATTTATTTTAGCATTTGAATTTCTTGAATTGTTTGGTGTATAATTTTTAATCATTGAGCCCCAAATTGTAGCACATTGTCTTGGATAGACTGAAAGATCTCTGCTTTGGGAGTGGGGGTAATAGAATTCTGGTTCCACCAGTAACAGAGACTTTTCCCCCAGTACATCTCATTTTCGAAGGAAGAAGGGAATTCTCTGTTAAAAGGATTTGCTTGCTATAAACTGCAGCGGCAGGAACTGTGAATGAAAGTATTAGCATTTTTAGCTTGTCCTAAGGTCCTTAGCAAAAATGTAAGGTGAAGGCAACAGAGTTTGCTTTTCAGAGGAACATGTGGAGCAGCATACACCATAATGTCTGAACAGATGAGTGGTGTTTTGCATGTCATTGGAGACTTGTTCTCACTGTAAAGATGCCAGCAAGTCAGTTTGCCAATGTTACAGTTAAGGCTTTTCAGCAGTCTTGCATTTATGTTACTTACTTATGTAGTTTCATTTCAGAAGTGCTTTAGAGCTCAGATAACTGATCAGGTTCATGTAACTGATCTCTATCTGTTCATGATTCTACCCTCTACCTCCTACATAAGTTGTACCTTTCTTGTGCAAATAAGCTGTCGCTACTGCCTCTGCTTGATCTCTATACTACAGATGTTTCTAATTAACTCTACTGTGACAGGCCAGGAGGATATAGTTACAGAGGTTGACAGGTCCTAGAGTCCTTGGAGGCACTGTTCTGTCACCTGACACATTCCTTGTGCTAACATCTTTTTGGCAAGCTGTCCTGATTGTTACAGCCAATGAGTACCTCTGTGTTTAATATAGAGAGTGTGGAGTGATAGTGTTTAAAAATCAGCAAAGAATGCAGGCTTCTGAGGACCAAAGGGTTTCAGTATCTCTTTTGTGGGTAGGAGCACTGGTGCTGCGATTATGCCTCATTTAATTTTTTTCTACATTCTGTTTTGTTTTGTACCAGAAATGCCCTTTGGTTTTCTTTGCTGTTTAAAGTCGTTAATGAGAGTCCCTTTCCCCCCAACCCCAGTAATTTATCAAAGGTTAATAACCCACAGGAAGGGCTTTGATTTCTGGGAAGATTTAGGTTGTAAAGATAATTGGCAGGTGAGCACTGGCATGCAAGTTACTATGGGCCAACTTCTTTCTGTGGTGTGGAGACTGTGCTATGTGATGCACTTACACCTTCCCCTCATAAGGTTTTCCTTCAGATTGGATCAGAGAACACCAGCTGGAGAGTACTTCCATAAACATGGGGAATCTCTTGTACTAAATGAGCATGCACGTTGCTTGGTTTTGAGTGAACTTTGCATTTAGAGGTGTTTGGAAAAGGTGAACAATGTTCATGAGAGGCTATTGCACCTGCACCTGGAGATGGATATCCTGAAAACATCTTTAGCTTGGTATTAACAAAATGAAATGAAGGTGCATGCACATTTCAGTAACAAAAGATAGGAGAGATGATGATACCTTTCCAATAAAGAAAGACTGTTTCCTTCTTCAACTAGGAAATGAGAGCTGCCCATCCAATGAATTTAAGATTGGGAATCTCATTCTCTTAGATCTATCACTTGAGAATAAGACTAATTATTTCCTATTGGTCTTCATGGAATACAGTTATAATTGCCTTACTATAACAATGTTCACATTAACACTTAATTTTTAATGTCCTCGTAATTCGAGGAAATTGTCACCTCTTCAGATTTCATTACCAGAGGATGTTCTTACACTTCGAAGGCTTTTGGAATCACTGAATAAGGAAAGACTACGTATGACATGTCTTTAGCTGAAAGATATAATTTAGATGTATTTGTTCATTTTCTTGCAATTTATTTCTATTGTCTTTTGGTTATTCAGACTTCTTTTAGAAGCTAAATTGTGCTGACAAGTTTTTTATTGTACAGAAACAGTAATTCCTGCGCAGTATAAATACTATAATGGTGTTCTCAGAGAAGGGCAGTGACTTTCTTTATCTCGTGTATATTCAGTCTTGTGCTGAAAGACATTAGTTAAGGGTGGAAAAATTAGACAAGGACAAGGTCAGTCATAGGGTTAGTCTGCAGTTTTCTCCTTCCAGATGACTGCAACTTGTTCCTTGTACCAGACTCAAGTTCTTTACGAAAACAACCCTTAGGTGTGGATTTGACTGTCCGCTGAGCACCAGTATTTATATATTCAGATACACTGTAGAAACATAGGGAATGGTCACGGTATCTCTTGTATTTATCAAAAGAAGCAAATACTTGCCTTGAAAGCATTGAAGTATTGAGTTATTAAAGCAGTTCGAAACAGTAAGATAATCTCATCAACCTGGCCAATGGAAAGCATTGAAGTATTGAGTTATTAAAGCAGTTCGAAACAGTAAGATAATCTCATCAACCTGGCCAATGGCCACATGGTTGAAGTGCTATTTTATCTGGTGAGACTGAGCAAAGAGGAGGAAAAGCGTGAAAGTCTGTACATATCGTGGCTTGGCTTCACGAACGAAGATCTGGGAAGGGCTTTTCCCACGCTCACTGCAAGCGATGAGTGCACCCTTCGGGCCTGTGTGGTGGATTTTTTAGGTGAGGCACCAGCGTGCGCGGAACTGGCTCCACCCTTTACACCTGAGGTTCATCTGCCAGGGCCTAGCGAGCTTGGACGGTGACAGCGAAGTCCTCAGGTCGTAGATTTGTGTATAGGATCCTTCTCTTAGATGATGGATGCCTTACAAGGCTAAAGGAGCTCCATCTGCCCGGGTTTGAGGTCAGAGTTGTCCTTCTCCTAGGATGGTTGCCCGAAGGCTAGTGAGCCCATCCTGCCCGTGGACATATAAGCAGGTATACAACAAAGCAACAAACATTTAACACAGTCGACTTCCTAAGTGCAGTAGAGGAAAAATTCTCTAAGAGTGTCAGTAGAGCAGCATATTCCTAATGTATTTTGTGCTAGTCTGTGGGCTGTGCATTGCTATTGTTTGGTCCAACTAGGGTGGAAGATTTGCTCAAAACTAGCATTAAGTACAAATGGGTGACAGCTTACCAGGTGTTTACCACTTCTAATCACTGTTTCAAAAGAAAATTTGTCAAAAATATAGTCTGAGTCTTTTTCTCCAGCATGACAGGGGACCATAGGAGACTGGTAAGGTAAGTGGAAGGAAAGATTATTAAGACATTTCTTGACTGGAAAAATTCCTTCCTTCCCCTTTAAGTTGCCTTATTTACTGTCTGGAGAAGTTCCCTAAAGGGGGTGCCTTTCTGTTGTGCTGCTTCAGATTTCTTCACTAGGACGTTCTCCCATACCTGTCTGAAATGGGAAAACTGCAAAAGGCATAGAGCTTTCCAGAATAGGGGAGGACAAGAAAGAAAGAGAAAACAAAGGAGAGGAGAGAGCCATCCTTGTCTTCCTTGCTTCTGTTCACTTCCATCCACTGTCAGCTGGAGATTAGCAGACATTATATTATGAGGATATTACCTTTAGTTTAAAAAATGTGTTTGTCTACTGACTGTCTACAGCCAGTGCTCCATAATGCTATGCACACTAACATTCAGTTGTATTTCAACAATTCCATTTAGGTCCATTTTAACTAAATCTGAAGCACAATGCAGCTGTATTCTCTTTTGTTGGATTACAAATGGTTAATCTTCAGTCTTGTGAATTTTAACATACAATTTCATTTCTTAGATCTGCCAGAACTGGTGATTTAAAGTTGGCTCCTAAAAAAAAAGAATACATGTGTTTAAAAAGGAGAAGAAGGAGAGGTTTTATCATAGGACCCCAGAGAACTCCTTGTGTTGTGGGATTGTGATTGCTGAATACTGAACTATTTCAAAAACACCTTTAGAAACTGAGCCTGCTTCTCTAAATAATGTTGATTGGCACAATTATGATTCAGGAATGTCTGTGAAAGGATTTCTTCTAGCATGAGCTGATATCGTAGGAAGTAGTTTGCTGACAAGTGAGAAACTATAAAATTATTTTCTTCTGCTCTCATAATAATACAATCATTACTTTTGTTTCTGATAAATATCTTCTCCCCACACCTTTTCTTGAAAGCACATGCTAAAAATATTGCCATTAAAAGCAAATTTTTTTTTCTTCTCTGCCTAAGGAAGATTGTTTAAAACATAAACTTCAAATTTTTTATGATAGGGGCTTTGGCAGTTTAATTCTGTATTTATAATAATAACAACAGTATTATAATACTGTTTTATTTGGTGATAAACTGATTTTCAACTTTCAGGCTTTGGGAGAAAAAAAGTATTTTCAGGAGTTCTCCTACCTGAATAAATAAGCATCTGTATTTTAATGTTCTTTTAAATATCATTCAACACAAATTTTGCATAGATATATTTGTTCCATCTAATCTATACTAGCAGTGTACCTAACATGCATATTCATTTTCTGTTTCAAGGAAAACACAACTGGAATTCCGTAGAGACCAAAAGAGGAATAGTGACACACATCCTTCTCAACAGAAAAGCCACACAAGGCAAATAATCCTGTAAAAAAAACCTAGCAAACCTGTTTCTTACAAAATATATGTAAAAGAAGCTGAGAAGTAGATGCAAACCACATGGGATCAGAAATAAGAATTTAAGTAACAGATGCCATACATTTTTCTAGTTTTAGTCCTTTAGTAATGTGTGCTTTTCTCCTCTAGTGTGTGCAGACTGGAAAAAATCTGCTGCTGTAAAACAAGAGTTTATTTTTTTTTCCTCCTAATTCTCTATGATTTGTGATGGACTGTTGCATCTACTGGAACACTCTTTTCTAACATCCATGCAAATTATAATTTGTGCTGGCTTCATGATGTGCGCGTGGTTGTCAGACAAAGTGCTAGATCAGTATGCTCTGTGTGTCTGTGTGTGCATGTGACCAAAATAATACATCCTCACCAGCAAAAAAGAGGAGTAATTCCCATTGCTCTCAACTGGCCCCAGTTACAGTTTCATAAGTGTTACCACAGTCACAAGATACACTATTTGATCTGTGCAACTTTCTCCAGTGGATGGTGTAGGAGGTAAGGGGTGTAAAGAGCATGGCTGTGCATTCCCTGCACGGGAATCTGGGAGGATTGTTTTGCTGTGACCTTGGTCTGGCTTTTCTCTACATTCTTTGCTGTCTGTAAGCTGTGAGGCTGATGTTTTTGGACAAACTCATTTTGTTAAGTGGAAGTTCCCTTAGAGAACTAGGAATAGAAATTGATGGGAATGCTACATAGGATTAAGTGTTCAGTGAATTTTTTCTGCAACCTATGATGAATTTACTTAAGAGCAAGGTCTAATACATATTTTGATTATCTGCTTCATATGCTTTCCTCTGGAGTGGCCTGAATTATTTTATAGTTACTATGACATGATAATTAACAGTCTGGATTGGCCAACGTGTTAAGCCATGCTTGCCAAAAGAATACATCAATGTTTTTCCTTTGCCAGAGGTTTTGTCTTCAGTTTTAGATAGTTATCATAAGTCAATCTTAATTATATTGCATTTTGCTCTCTCTTTTTCAAGAGCGGAAGGATGCTGAGGAAGTTTTCAGGTGAATAGAAGGAGGGATAGAGGGAAGTGCTGCTTCATTTCTGTGTAATTCTTAAGCCAGTGAAAGACTACTCTAGCCTGTAAAAGCAATGCAATCAGTAGAAGAAAGAGGTGTATTTTTAAAAGCAACAGGCTCAGCAATATTCCTTTCTTTAGGGGACACATATAGTCACCTGCTTGTCCTGTGAAATTACCAGCCTGGTGGAAAGCAAAATGTGTATTTTATAAAATGGTCACTGGCTTGGTTATGTTTGGGTCGCAGGTACAAACCTTTTCAGTGATGTTTTGCCCACAACTCCATGAATTGACACCAAGGACAAAATAAAAGAGTTTTAAAAAGGCGGCTCCGAAAATAACACCTCCTATTTTATTATGTCGGGCCACGATGTCAGAGGCAGATGTGGGTGGCATGGCAGTAGAGGTTGAACCTTCCCACCAGTATTCTGTTAAATTTTGTTGCCACGTGACAGACGGCAGCAGAGGGGTGGTCTGACAGAACGGTGTCTGACATAGGAGTGCGTACGAAGCAAAGGTGTGTAACTGAATTCCTCTGTGCGGAAACAATGGCACCCGTTGGCATTCAGTGACGCTGTCAGAACGTTTACGGAGACCAACCAGGGGATGTCAGCACGGTGAGGGGGTGGGTGGTGTGTTCCAGCAGTGGCAACAGTGACAGCAGGTCCCCTCCACTGGTGCAGATTTTTGAATGAAGCATGATTTTGAGCGCAGCATGCAGGTGCTTGTTCATCGCTGGTGAAAAGGCACAGCCAGTGGTGGGGACTGTGCCAAAAATAGTGTTTTGTAGCTGGGAGTTTGCTCCATCCAGCAGTGTGATTGTGCTCTTTGTATCTCTTGTAGTTTCCATGGACATAAATAGGAGGCATTTCTTTAGGAGTGACCTACATACATTCCCAACAGATACCACCCCTCAGTCATGGGTGCACTGGCATCCATGAAATGCCATCCTGTCCCTGATAAATAAAAGAGCTCGGAAAGAGAAGCAGTAAACTGTTTTCTAGATGTTTATGTCTTTGGTTTACATTCCTTTTGTGCACGAGACGGTTATCTGTCCTGTACAGTATCTGATTTAATCCCAGGTTCTGTTGAAGCAAGTAATAATTGAGAAATTGAGGATATTTCAGCTGAAGTTTGTTTCAGTTTCGCTGAGGAGATGCAAACTGCAGGAACTTTATTTCTTAATTTAGGAGAGCTGAGAGTGATGTGGAAGCCTAAGTTTTATTGTGTCACCCTAATACCGCAGTCAAGAAGTGGAATTACATGCCAGACAGGCAATGGAAAGCTACAGCATTTTAGGGGTGAAGGAAGTTCCAAAATAATTTGTGATAACTTGCTCCAGTGCAAGAGTACCTCTTATTTGTCTCTCAGTGAAATTGTGTGTAATAAATTTGCTACTGACACTGTATCAGCAAGTAATTGCTTTTACTGTATCTTAAAAGCTTTGAGTAACTTTCTTTCATACTTAAACCCACTCCTCTTTCCAGCCTCAACTGTGTAAGAAAATTGCTGCTGTGCTTAGAAGAGTTTTGCCAGCTAGACACTTCATTCCCAGGTATATAGCTCAATAACTGCATCCTTATACCTTTAAAACAGATCTTGAGTCATGTACAATTGTAGCATTTTCAGGTGAAAGTCTTATGCTCCCTTTCCTTCCATATTACTTCCCTCTCCCTTCCTCGAAAGGAAAGAGGAAATGGGATGTGGGGAGGTTTGTAGATGTATTTAAAACTATGTAAAACAGAATATTCAGCTGTTGTGAATATGTCCAGTTACATCATTCATAGATCAGTTCCGGCAGGAGTTTCTCAACCATGTACTCTAGGTCTAGTCATTGCATTGGTTACAGTTCTGTTTTATAACAGTATTACATTCTTACACTCTCTGCAGCATTAAGCCCAAGTGATTTTATTTCTGAATGCTTTTTTAGAAAAAGTATTATTAGCTTAATCTATTTCCTTGCTAAAAAGTGATTTAGGAGTTATTCCATCAATTTTTCTAATTTTTGGCTGGGAAGAGGCTTTTGGGATTGTTCAGAGAAAGGTCATACAGTTAAAAGCAACAATATTAAAAGCAACAATGCCTCAAAGATACAGAAAGAGGATCACTCCTTGAGGGAAGCAATTAAATGCTAGGAATACTTCCTAGCATTTGTTAAAAAAGACTACTTTTTTTTGTAGGCACAGTGTTAACGTCCAGCTGTTTTGAATGAACTTCTTTGGTTATGTAGGTTTTCTGTTTTCCTTTACTTCAAGCTGCCTTTGTGGAAAGAGAAAAGTTTTTCCCTTTTGTAAAGTGACCAGAGGCTATTCTAAACATGCAAGAAAAGAGAGCTTTAAAAGCACACATGGGACTCATCAGAAATTCACAAGTAAAATTCTAGCCTCCCAGGTGCTAATTTTTTTTTTTTTATCTGCAACCAAAAAGCAGTGGTTTTGTGGAATCTTATTTAAGACAGTGGTAGAATTCCCAGTGATATTAATGGAAACAGGTTCAGGCTTTCTGTATTAAACTGTTGTCTCGTGTGGCCTTGTGTGTGGCTTACTTGGAACAAAGTTTGCGATTGAATTTACAGTACTAACACCAACTCAGCAGTGAAGCAGATGTTTTATATTCTGTTTATTTGCTACATTCTTCAGTGCAAGCCTTGGTACTTCGGCCAGAAACTTACTACATGCATCTAAAATACTAGGCATCAAATAACTGCATGCAGGAAAGATCTTCAGCATGAAGTACAATTATAGTTTCATTGATCACCTGAAATACCCAAGGTATATTAAAGCAAACCTAAAAAAGAATCTTTTGAAAAGTTGCAGGAAATAATTGATCAAGAGGTGACAGTACATAGGACGTACTGGAATTTGTGTAACCTGAAGCAGAAAGTTCCTTCTTCCTTTCAAACCTATTTGCAAACCTCAAAAAGTACTTGCTGGGGAATTCAGAACTCAGTTTAACTTTCTTTGAGTCTGTAGTATTGCAGGAGCCATTGCATAAGCTAGATAGTTATTTAAAGGTATTACTTGTATTAGATAATCGAGTTTTTTACAAATCAGTTTGATTAAATCAGTTAATCAGTTTATTGTATTTGTTTAATGTCTATTGTACTTTAAATTGATAGCTACTGTCATCTTCTGCATAAGAATGCAGCCTTGATTCCGTCTTCACTTCCTACACTTCTTAGTGGTACTACTCTTCTCAGCTGAAGTGGCAGTTAATAGAATGGGATGATGACTGAGGAGTCAATGCAGATTGCCCAGATGCAGGCATGGCCGCCTAGGTGAGCAGCAATTAGCTGGTGTGGTCCTGGGATGTTCCTGTCTTTCTGGGAGGCGCTGATTGGTTTGGGGGGTGAATGGGCAAAGCAGCTCTCTTGGTGTTGAAGCTGGGCGGGTCACAGTCAAGCCACTCACCCAGTGCAATACTATGAGCTGTCATGCAAGCAGGA
>NW_010430742.1:65926-75039 GCF_000710305.1 Buceros rhinoceros silvestris
CAGGAATGCTGTGCTGGGCAGAAGGGTAGGGAGACTCATCAGGAGGTGTGCTATCCTGGGCCGTCATTACCCTGCTGGATCAATGGTTTCCTTCTGGAGTCGAGAGGGAGGGGGGCTAGGCAGTACTAAGAGGACAGTATTTCTGGGGCAGAAAGCTATCAAAAAGATACTTGTGCTGCATTTAAGTCTATCTAATGTGTCTAAGAGCTAAGATTAATCTCTCTGCTGAGTGCCTCTGGAGCCTGTGTGGGGCTGGCAAAGCCATGCTACTGCATAGCTATTGGAACTTTATGAACCCAGGTGAATATATTGAATATATATCCTGTGGTACATTGGCAGGCTTTTCTATTACCCAGAGTATGTACTTGCTTCTTACCTTAGTTAATTCAGAGGTGTCAGTAGTTATCCAATTATACCGAACAGCTTGAATGGTTAGTCAGAGGAAAATACTATCCGTGGGTATGTAAAAGGGGTACTTCCTTGATAGAGATTTTGTGTCCAGTATGGTAGCCTGAGAACTGGTCAGAACAAAACAATGTTGCTTACAATTCTCATTTTGAGTTGTCTTGAGTTTAGAAATAGCTGTGAAGGACCTAGGTAACCGGAAATTGAAGATGGAAGATACTCAGATGGAGCTGCTGCTTTTTCTAGAGTGTTTCAAACCAATGAGCAAGCTGTTTCAGAAGAACTTGAATTTAGCTGGTAATAAACATCACCTGGGCAAGATGGTCTTTGTTTTTCATTTGAAGTTATCAGAGTTAATTGAAAGGGGAATAAAATTCAGAGTAACTTTAAATACTGTTTTTTCCCAGCAAACACTTTTGTAAAAATGCAAAAGAAAATTATGCAGAGTAATGTTTCTATATTTTTCCTTTTGTGAATTACGTGTTACTCAGTCAACTTCTAAGAAAATCAGTTATGCTGACACACTTCCTGTGTGACAGACTGCAACTGAACCTCATTATTCATGCAATATGCCTCTGTGGTGTTACCAAATCAATTTATGCTGTATCCATTTTGCACTTAGGGATAGTTTGTGCTCTCTTGTGAGCGGATATAGGCAGCTGGCAACAGTAGAAGACAGATGCATGGAGTCTTCAACCTCTTTCTTTGTGGCAGTAGGTCCTTCTTTCATCCACTTTCGTTTTTCACTTGTTTCATCAATATGAACAAAGCACATGCTAAGTCAAAAAGCGGATACATTCTTAGTGCTTTATAAATCAATCCTTTTACATTGTAAGAGGCAGAAAGTTAAATGAGGGTAAGGAAAGGCCTCTGTCTTGTCTGATTGGCAGAGAAGGGCCTAGCTGTAATTGCTTATTGGATGTAATTCTGTACAAAGGCACTGACTTGGCAGGCCAGTCCTGCCAGAGCCCAGACTAGTGTAAAACAAAGTACAGAGTAATTTTTTTGCATTGCTGAGATGAAGTTCAATGCATGAATGAAGGAGCAATATGTTGTTAAAAGCTTAGTAAATGAGAAAAAGATGTCTAGAAGGTGTCACGTGCTGTGTATTGCATGTGTTTAGGTATTGGGGAATGCATGCTCTGTGTTCAATTTCACACTTCCTCCGTCCAGTTCTGTCCCCTGATTTATGGCAGAAATGTTTTTCACGAATTGGAAGATCGCAACTTGAAAGGACAGGGTATGAAATCAATCATAAGAGGAAGTCAGAATGGCCTCAGCAGTGGCATGAGTGCAGCTGGATGCAGTGCAGTTACTGTTCCTCTCTACCTTGTCCCTTGTTTGCTTTCCTTGTAAAGTACGCAGGTGCGCTCAGTGACCTTTGGCAGCTCATGCTATAAATGTATCCACTGAGTGCAAATTCCAGTGTAGTCCTTCACTGCTAGTTGTCATCCAACTCTGAGGCTTGGAACTCTAGTGCATTTTTTCTCTGGAGTGCGCCTCACTGTCCCTCATTAAAAAGACAAAAAGTTTTTCTTTTTCTCTCACAGCCTGATGAAACTTAGTCTGATTTTATTTCTATTTCCCAGCTGTACTAAATGCGCTAGGAATTAAATTACAAAGCCAATGTTATCTCATGTTTTGCAAACTAGCTCTCCTGAGCATTTCATCACTGTGCACACCTGAGACTTTACAGTATTGCAGCAGGGCTGTGAAGTGCCTAAACAAAACATTACGCAGTTATTAAAATAATAGTAATAATAATAAATAGGTTAAAAGGGAGAGAAACTCTTCCAGACAGGTTTCTAGGCAGGACTGCTAAGTGCCGCATATCCTCAGTGATGTTCATTTCACAAGCACATCCTGGAGTCCTGATGCAGTCTGCAGGGGAACAGCAAGGATTCTCCTGCGATTTATCCTGCCCACCAAGCAGCCCTGTTCTCCCTGCTCGATCCCGGCCATTGTGCTACAGCCACAGCCGGGGGTGCTGGAGAGAGTCGGAGACGGGCATACGCTGCTGCCCTCTGGAGGGGTGCCTAGCCACGAAGTGAGCAGGCGGCGGGAGTGGAGGTTAGACCCCGGCATGGCTTCTGGTGTGCAACACAGTGCAGAAGCAGACGTGGAGAAAGAGGAGGAGAAGGTTCCTTTGGACTCCTTTTGACCATTTAGCCCTTGCCCAGCTGCAACTGGTCTCTGTCACAGAAAGTTCTGGTCCCCTGTCAATCTTATGCTCCAGCTTCTCATTGCTCCTTTTACGTATTATGATCAGCCAGCCACTAATATGGATCCTGTTTTGTCATTTCACATTAAATTCTCACCCACATTCTGCACTTGTGTCAGGGGAATTCTGCCTGTTGTGGAAGGAGATGACTTCTCTTATGTTTGCATCCTGAAGCATTAATGAGAGAAGAAAATAAAAATGTGTGTTTTACTGAGTTCTCTCTTTCAGCTGTTTTTCTTTTCATGAAAATAATCGTTAACATACCAGATTCAGGTGGGCTAAACTTATTAATAAATTAGTATTTGATTCATTAAGTTATTTTAGGGAAAATAGTCGCAAAAGGTAAAAGAGTCATTTCGGTATTTAAAAAGAAAATTTAATTTTTAAAAGGTTATAATTACGTTAAGAATTAAGCTTTTCCCATGTCCCATACCGAAAAGTTATTTGCAAAGCAGTAATGCTTATATGTCTATACATCCTACACACTACAGCTCAAAATTCATTGCAGAAAGAAACCCCGAGTCTTGAAATTGCAAGAATAGCAGATAAATCTGAAAGTTGGATGTACTTCTCACCTTCATAATTGGATATTTATGTGGCCTCATAGTATCTAAATGACTTGGTCATCAGTGGTTATTTTCCTACAGCAGTGATACACTGCTGTTCTTACCAAGGAAAACCTGAGGTAGGACAGCGATACAGGAAGTCTGTTATTAGGCCAACAGTGAGCATCAAGGACCTTAACTGGTCCTTAATCCGCTGTTCTGTGCCTTGTTTTCCCGTATGGAAGCTATCTGCCCACCCTTCTGTTGCAGTCCGTAGTGGACAAGAATGAGTAACCTTAAGGAAATAACATTATAGTAGGGTATAGCTTTATTTATTAATACATCCCACTCTTCCAGTGTCTCAAAATGCCTTGATGTGGTCCTCCTTCTTTATGTTAAAATTGTGCAGAAATTTGTTTCTTTGCAAGAGAAAACAGGGTTACAGGGAGCCCCTATGGTAACAATCTCACAACGGTGCTGCAATGCTGTGCTCATCAGCTAATGGGTCTCAGTGTTACACCTAGTTAGAGGCAAAGTGGCTGGGAGCTGCAGTCCCTAGTGCATTTAAGTTCCTGATAAGTCTGTAGGTGTCGGAAAAGGCTTCTTTGTACTTAGCAACTGACAAAGGTAGAGGGACAGAGCCTTAGAAGCTGGCTTGTCGCTTAACCTTTCCTGCTGCTAGAGCTCTGTTTTAAGTCAAATAATTTGCTCCATGATGCTCCATGCCATCTGGATGGAAAATAATGCGGGCTTGACTTGTCAAAGTCTTAGACTAAAACAGGGAGGAGTGTGGAACTATTGTCTCCATCCTAAGATTAGGACACAGTATTTTACAGCCCCTAGCTGCAATAGTGAAATAGCAGGACTTTACATAGGTATTCTGGGTGTCGATGAAGATGCTTGATACTGACCTGCAAAATCCTTCAAAACATCCTGGAAACAAAAAAGAGAACAGTTTTTTAGATGCTGGATCTAACCCTGCTGGTCCAATCCAAACCATGTCTGCAGAACATTTATCAGTGATGCAAATCTGAGGCTTACTGGCAAGGGGGATTTACAATGCAAAAACCTTAATTATTTCCTTAAGCTGTAGTAAGTCAACAATGAAGGCAGCTCTTCTGCACTGACTCTTATTGAGGCTGCTTTTGGGTTGTCAGTGGTTTGGTTAAGCTCATAGGAACGTTTGTTTACACTGAGATTTTTGCTATTTCTTCCAAGAGGATGTTTAAATTTTCTGCAGTGTTAATGGGTACTGAAAGGTCTGGGGAGTGTGTTTTAGTTGAAGCAGACATTGATCACATGCTGCTACTGTTACGAACCTTTAAAGTAGTGCAACTTCATGTTCTACTTGTTCAGACAAACCCTTCTTGGGTACAAGGCAGTTCTGAGAGCAGCTGCCTCTTCTATAGTGTTTCTGTGCAGTCCTACTTCTGTACACTACTTTTGGAGTGTGGGAGAAGCCTTTAGCCCAGAGTTCAGTTTGTGGAATTGAGGAGAGGGCTACAGACACTTGCAGAAGAGTCTACCAGCGTACCTCTGGAGACTGGGAACCACGTAATGGACAGAGGAGAAAGATCCTGCACTGTTTCAGATTCTGGTAGTGGACAGGCTTTGTAGGAGCATAGAATAGCAGGTGTCCACAAAGTTAATAAATAAAAAAATGAGTGCAATCAAAACTTGATTTAATTAGCTCTGGGTTATAATTACAATGTTGTTGAGTGCCTTACTGGATTTCATAGCAGAAGAGTAGTTGGAGTAATATAGATATGTTTACCAAGGTGAGGTATGGGAGGTGCATGTGTATATGTGCATTAAAAATGGACTGAAAATCCCAGCAGCCAAACACAATGATGCAGCTGAACTCTACAAGCTGAACACTCAAAACCAGAGGTTCTGCTTCAGTAAGTCAGTGTGGTCATCTATTATGGGAGCTGTGATGCCAATGTTAACTGAACCATAATGTTGGTTTTACACTTCATTAGCAGCCTTGGTGAAATGAGCAGCTCACACTGAGCCATGTGAAAAAGTTTATGTTTCTAGAATACTCTGAGCCCCAACTATAATGTTGAGGACAGACAGCTGATGTGTTTGTCAGTCAATAATTGTTTGAGTGGAGGGAGTTGGGGTTGGGAAAAAAACATTTTCTGTTTCAGTACTTGCACAGCATTCTGAAAGCAGGGGGATGGTTATTGTTTCAAGAAAATTTCTATTTGGCAGAGACATATTGTCTCCTGACACACAGAGGATCTATAAACTAGGTCTGCAGTAAGCTTTTTCACACATTTACTCATTCCTTCTTTGGTTAAATGATTTCCGGCAACACACTTGACAGCTGTACGTGTGAGGGTCCTGCTCATCTCTCCCTGGACAAGACCTGTTAGCAGTGTGAGCGGGTCTAGGCACAGATATGCACAGCTAGCTGATTCTTGCTTATTCTGACAGGAAGAATGTAAAAAATGTGCCAGCTTTCAAGGGTCAGAGGGTAAATATGGATGTATTTATTGCATATTTTTGTTGTCCCTTTAATAGACAGTTTGACACATTCTTTCGGTGAACTTTCTGGAAGACAAATAGCTCAAAATGGCACAGGAGAAATCAATCCTGTCAGGATTCCCATACATGTAATTACCTTTCAGGTGTCAAGGGTACTTAGTGACTGTTGATTTTAATTTTTTTTTGCTGTTCAGACATTGGTACCTTGTTGTCAGTGAGGTATTTAATTTTATTAATGTGGACATTCTTAAAGGGAGGACATGAAAGATCAGTTGTTTCAGACTTTGCTTTCCGTTATGAAATGGCTGGTATCACATTATAGATAATTCCTTTGAAGACATACTTTTGGGCTGCTTTTTCAGTCAGCCATGTGGAAGGATGCCTAGATCTCCTTGTATAACTTAAGCACTGAAAGCTGCTCTTAAGCCTTTCTTTCTACATGTGTGACAGTTAGATTGATATGAAACACTGTTTTGAGTTCCTTTGTTCCTTTGCTTTTGAGCTTTTTGTGTGTTACACGCTTCACAGTTTTGGAAGTTATTAAATCGGCTAATCTACCATGGTGCAAAACCGGTGGCAAGATGTGCTGCTTAAAATTGCTAGCCAGGGAACGTAATTGTCAGTACATATTGCTCTGCATTCAAATGAATACTCAAATTTTTTTTACAGCAGCAAGCAGCTAATGGAAGGATGAAATTATTGTAGTTGGGAACCAAAAGTCTCAGAATACAGCAGAGAGCTTTACCAAGAAAATATAATATGAGATCTGTTTTGAGTATGTCTGGCTTGAAGTTTTCCTGGTGACAGGGAATGTAAATCATGTAGTGAAAAAAATGGGAGAGATGATATGGTCAGTTTCAGAACGGAAAATGGATGGTTTTTTTGTGGATGGGTATATTTAGATAAAATTAGTCAAAACACTAAAAAAAAAAGAATTCAAATTAATTCATCTCTTCATAATTTAATTTAACATTGGATAACCTTTTGCTGATCCAGGGACTGCTGAAATGTTACAGCTCACAAAGTGTGACTGGTTCTCCATATCCAAGAAAAGCTGGAGATAAGCATTTTTTTTAGTCTATATGAATGCAATCTAAAAATGACAGAAGGAGAATGTTCGAGCTAATTACGAAGGGAATTATTGGCTTTGTTCATGTAGGAACCCCTTTAATATTTGGAAGAGTGTTTTAATGATGTGATCTGGCATTCATTCTGCAGTGCATCATCATCAAACAAACAACAAAAAAAGCCCTCCTTTGGCATTTTTGCCTAAAGGCTGCTGAGAGCTGATTATTCTTCTAATCAGAATGATCACAATCAAGGCAGACAATTAGCTAGGTTAGGTCTCTGCTGATTTCTCCTGTGGCCCTAAGCATCAGATGGCCTTGAGCACTCTTGAATCCTGTCATCAAGCATTTGAGTAATACCTGTTTTGCTCCACCTGTTGTCATTAATAACATCTTTTCTTCCCTTCAAGTGCTTGGTTGTGCACGTTATCTGTCCTTCAAAAGAGAAAGCTTACTAACCTAGACAATAAATACAGAGTTTAAGTTTCTAGCATGTAATATAAAATGGTAGACGTTATTTTGGTACACCATGTGTGTGTTTGTGAGTGTGTACTTAATTCTGTGTTCTTATCAGAAACATTGGTTTTCATACGTAGAGTAAATACATATATTTAAACAGTCACCTATGTAATCAAATATACGACTTGGACATGTCATGTGGTGGACCTTTGTGTTTGTAAATGGCAATGTGCTCCTTCTACCAGCAGCCTGCTTCAGTCATTAATTCCGTTTTCCCCCTATTATTTTTGCACACAGCTGTTGCTGTTCTGCTTAGATGGGGGTCTTCTACCCAAATGGTCTACTTGGTATCTAAATGAACTAAATGTTACAGTTATGTTACAGGCCTGATTTTGTCCTATTCATCCCATGTGTTTATGTGCTGAAGCCAGGGAGTTGCTCCTTGTTTTGCCCTACTGCCACAGAAGGTGTAGTTAGTAGGCCTGATTTTGTCCTATTCATCCCATGTGTTTATGTGCTGAAGCCAGGGAGTTGCTCCTTGTTTTGCCCTACTGCCACAGAAGGTGAAACTTGATCTGGCACCTCTTGTGGGGTGGATATTTTTGTCTACAGATCATGTATAGCTGAAGTAAATTGCAAGCTGTCACGTTAACTTAATAATCCCCTTTCTCTGCTATATTCTTAGAAAACCATAAAGACCCAATAATGCTTTTCTTCCTTCAGCTTCTAGTCTCCTTTTCTGTAGTGTGTGGTTTACTATTGTTAAAAAAGTGAAACAAGCCCAATGTATTTAAATATGAAAGTCATGTTTAGCTTATATCTAACACAGGCAAAAGAAAAAGCAGAACTCAGAAGATGACTGAACCCTTAACACCCAGTAGTACTCCTCAACACCTGCCATGAATCTCTGGAGCTTGTTGGTACTATTAATGTAAATTTCATAATGTTTCTCTAGCATAAAAATTAGTATGGAGTGATGAAAAATGTTTAAGATTGTTTTTCAGAAAATGGAGTTCTTCAGTCATTATTGAATAGAAGTGCTTCTTGGGACAATCTGGGAGTTTTACTCCAAATTTAATCCATTCTTGAAAGTGATTATTCATGTCAAGATGATTCTTCTCCTGTATTTGTTGATGGAAGAACTCAGCTTGTGAAGTGGCTGTTTTTTAGCTATGTGATCTTGCTACCACTGCAAGTGAAATAAAGTTTGAAACAGGAGCTGGGTTTTGTGGTGTTAGCAGTATAGAGATTCTTGAGTTTTATCTACTTTGAAGAATTTAAATTACGATATTCAGCAGACAAAACATCTAATTTTAAAGGTATAGAAATGAGTGAAACAATGGTTAGCCAGTCATCCCAAACATATTAAGAAGTCATCTCTATTGTGCTGCACTGGAAAATGATCTCTGTTTCAGGTTGAGAAGTTTAAAATAATTGATTCTGAAAGGAAGAATGGGTTTCAATTAGCCTTAATGCAGGTTTACTCATTTGTAATTCATTAACAAGAGCAGATATTCCATACTCCATGTGTTATGAGCACACACATTTTAACAGTGTGTGTGCTGCAACACACATACATAACTAACCAGTGGAGCCGATTTAGTGTCTTGCTCTCTGGGTATTTAATCAAGACTATCATCTCAGCACATAAAGGCAAGAAAATTTGCATGGTAAAGTGAATTAAGTTTTATCATTTGAATTCGTATATGAATTCATATGAATTATGTGCTGCTATCTATAGGTAATATAAAGCATATTGATAATGTCTCAAGTGGTTTTTTACCATGCTTAGCGTGGGTATAGTTCTGGTGATGTCATGACCTTCTAATGGACCAAAAAACATATTTAAAATGTTAATCCTGGGAAGAATTTTTTCTTTTGAGCTATAAAAGGTGCCCACTCATTAAAGTAAAAGCTTTTTAA
>NW_010430742.1:75105-76080 GCF_000710305.1 Buceros rhinoceros silvestris
CTGTCCCTCTGTGGATTAAGGGTCAAGTATTGACTGCTAAGGTATGTTTAGTTCAGTTTCCCGGAGACAGAATAATTAAATGAAAGTTATAAGAGGAATTACTGTAATAATATCGATAATAAATGATTCTCAGTATTAAGGTATTCGTTATCCCTTTTCATACTGTAAAATGCTGTGTTCACACATTCTTCTTTGGCTGAGGTAGTTTTCCTCTGACATCAGCATAATAATGAGTAATTTCACACCACTCTGTAGTCCGTGAAGATTCACTGCTTTGGTAAATGCTTTCTGCAGACTTAGGCCTCAATTCAAGAAAACGCTTAACCATTTACCTAAATGCTTCAGCTTAGTATAAGCCTAATTCTAAAATATCAGCTTAATTGCTGTCTTGAACAGAGCTGCTTAATAGAACAGAGGACTGTAATAGTCACATATTTGTAACCTTTGGGGAACTTTGGAGCTACTGTGTCAGGATGTATTTTTTACATCAGTGATAGCTGTTATTTAAATAAAGAATAAATATTCATGTACTGTTACTCAGACCATTCTGTAATCTAACAAGTGATCTCTTAACATATATTTAAGTGCATTTAAATGCCTGAGTTAAAACATGTGAAGGTGTGAGTAAGGGGAAAGTGCACTGAAAAGCTGAAGGTGATTTATCATTAACAGAACTAGTTCATAGACAAAGGCAAAATAACTGATGAAATGGAAAAAAACAGTTAAACAGCTTGATCTAGCAACTCAGTAAAAAGAGTCTAATAACTTAGCAAAAGGCAGTTATTTTTTTCAGTTTATTTCTTTCTGTAATCCAAAGAACTGTTAACCTTCTTTAAAGGATTTGGAAGGTGCAGGCTGCTTTCTTTCTTTGATATGAAAACTAAAGTAGGTAGATATATTACTATAATTGAGTTAGTGTCTTAATAAATCAAAGCTTATTGATAATATATTTAATATATTATTTATATTTCATTT
>NW_010430743.1:0-1855 GCF_000710305.1 Buceros rhinoceros silvestris
TCTACAAGAAGGGATGGAAGGAAGATCCAGATAACTACACACCTGTCAGTCTGACCTCGGTGCCAGGGAAGGTTATGGAGCAGATCATCCTGAGTGCCATAACATGGCATGTATAGGACAACCAGGCAATCAGGCCCAGTCAACACGGGTTTGTGAAAGACAGGTCTTGCTTGACTAACCTGATCTCCTTCTATGACAAGATGACCCATTTAGGGAAGGGCTGCGGATGTTGTCTATCTACAATTCAGTAAAGCTTTTGACACTGTTTCCAACAACATTCTGCTGGAGAAACTGGCTGCTTATCATTTGGATGGGTGTATACTTCACTGGATAAAAACTGGTCTGGATGGCTATACTCAAAGAGCTGTGGTGAATGGAGTTGAATCCAGTTACCACTGGAGCCTGTTCTCTTAAATATCTTTGTCAATGATCTGGATAAGAGGATTGAGTGCACCCTCAGTAAGTTTGCTGATGACACCAAGATAGATGGGTGTGTTGATCTGCTGGAGGGTAGAAAGGCTCTGCAGAAGGATCCGGACAGGCTGGATTGATGGGCTGAGGCCAACGGGATGAGATTCAACAAAACCAAGTGCTGGGGCCTGCAATTGGGCCAAAACAGCCCCCTGCAATGCTACAGGCTTGTCTAAGAGTGGTTGGAAAGCTGCCCAGCAGAAAAGGACCTGGGCTTGTTGGTTGACAGCCAGCTGAATAGGAGCCAGCCCAGGTGGCCAAGAAGGCCAATAGCATCCTGGCTTGTATCAGGAACACTGTGGCCAACAGGAGTAGGGAAGCGATTGTCCCCCCATTCTCAGCACTGGAAAGGCCACACGTTGAATACGGGATTTGGTTTTGTGTCCCTCATTACAAGAAGGACACTGAGGTGCTAGAGTGCGTACACAGAAGGGCAATGAAGCTCGCAAAGGGTCTAGAGCGCAAGTCTTACAAGGTGCAGCTGAGGGGACTGGGATTGTTTAGCCTGGAGAAAAGGAGGCTGAGGGGAGACCTTATCACTCTACAACACTCACCTACCTGACAGGAGGTTGTAGTGAGATGGGGTTCATTCTCTTCTCCCAAGCAACAGGCAATTGGACAAGAGGAAATGACCTCAAGTTGTCCCAGGGGAGGTTTAGGCTGGATATTGGGAAAAAGTTCTTTATCAATCAAAAGGATTGTAAATCATTGGAACAGGCTGCCCAGAGAAGTGGTGGGGTCCCCATCCCTGGGGGTATTTAAAAGATGTGTAGATGTGGTGTTTAGTGACATGGACTTGTCAATTGTCACAATGGTGGACTTGGTAGCGTTAGATTAATGGTCGGGCTTGATCTTAAAGGTCTCTTCCTCCCAAAACAATTCTGTGATTCCATGATTTTTATGCAATATTGTTTCCTCAGTTTAAGTCTTATCAGATTACACTTTTCTTTGTTAAGACCTTTTCTGACTTTTAATTCATATTAGGTTTCTTTGCAGGTTTATTCTTAGGCAGAAGAAAATGTAATCTAATCTGTTTTACATATGCATCCTCATGCAGCAAGTACAAGGATCATTTATGAAAGCAGTTCCTTTCAGTAGACTTCTGCTAACGCATGTGGAAAATGTAAGCAAGCTTTTGGGTACACAAGGTCTATTTCACATCAGGAGAGAAGCCGTAGAGTTCAAAGTTAACTATAAACTGGGTTCATTGCTCAGAATTTAACTGGATCTGTAACAGACTGTCTTTCAGGAGTAAAGCAATTGCAGTTTTGCAGCAGAGTGGATGTCAGGTACAAGGAGACAGAAAGAAGGATTAGGGGATGCTTATCTCCAGAGGGAGAAGAGAGACAGGTCATTTACAGCCTGTGGGACATGGAGATGGAAA
>NW_010430743.1:1935-5452 GCF_000710305.1 Buceros rhinoceros silvestris
CTTCATTATCAAGAAAGAGTTACAAATTGTGGTTTGAGATATATACTTCAGAAGCACAGGGGGTTCTGCATCTTAGGATGCCTGCTCTGAAAAGAGACTCTGGGCCCTGAGTCGCAAACCATGCTAGACCTAACTAGACTGCCAATCCCAATCATCATTTCTGTTCATGACTTACATACAAGGATATTAACTGCAGTGGCTGAAAATGGGATAACCTTCTAACTCTTTAGCTTCTCCTATTGGTTGGTAAGGACACATGATTGGAAAATTTTCTTTCTTTTTCTTGAAAAGCATGCTTAATTAATGGTTGATTGATTCTTGTGAAAATGTTTCTATCTGAGGATGTTTAGCATTTTATTTGAAAAAATGAATTTAAGTTTGGATTTTGTTAAGAAATTTTATTTTATATTCATACATTGTTCTTTAATTTCGGTGGTGATTTTTCATCCTATGTTCTAATACAATGTAAAAAATCTGATGTATTTTTAAAAAAACAATTAAAATGGTGTAAATATTCAGAAATTTAATATGTATTTTTCATATTTTAAGTGAAATTATGAAATTAATTTTATAAATTTAAATTTCTGAAACAGGCAGTTCTATTTTTGCCAAATAGTTTTTATATCAAATCAGCAGCACTTCAAAACAAGCAAAATAAAAAAAGTCCACATTTTGAAAAAAACAACCTGCCTCATAGATATTAAACCCTAAGCTTTAGACTATTCTCCTTTCATTCAGCAAATCTTTCAGTAATATTTCTGTCAATTGGCTTTTTTCTACTAAGAATTTATATTTTTGTAGCATGTTTGAGTAAGGTATTATGGTATCTCCTTGTTTTTTAATACGTCACAGCAATTATAATTTTTATTCCATTTCTGAACCTCCTTGTTCCTTTTGTTTACACATTGTTATCCAGATACAGGAATGGCCACAGATATTTATTACTTTTCTATATTTTGCTTTCTGGTGAATTCTATTTAATTTCCTCCCTGGTATTCTGATGCTCTTCCAGAAAGGAGATCTCAACCTGTTTCTCCTTCAGTTCAATTGTAATTGATGATCTGTTGTTTCACTAGTTATAAATTCAGTTTTGACTTGCTGACACATGATACATGCCTGAGTCTGCTCTGAGTATCGGAAACATTATGTCCAAGCCTGCCAGGTAAGTCAGCGATTCTCAGCCGAAGTCCAGGTTCAGACTAAATGAATTCACTTGGATTAAAAGAGGAGACTTTGTCTGAGTTTGTCCATCTAACCCAAGTCCTTCAAAACATTTTATAAATCTTTTTTTGAACTATCCTTTTACATAATTCCTGGTTCAAATGAACTTTCTGGCTAGATGAAGCCATTTATACAAAAACATTCTAAACAAAACTGTAACAGATAGAAGGCTTTTCCTTAGCAGTTTAATTTCTACAAGCTCATTTGTATTTCTCCATCTGTGTTGACAATATAAACTTCAGACATATGCTAGCACCATTAGCACCATCTACTCAGCTGTGTTCAGAGGTCTTCTGAGACTGGTGACTTCGCACTAACAGGACTGTTTCTGAAGGCTTTCAGTCTCCTTAACTGGTCGCTGAATTCTTGGTCAATACAGCCTGCTGAGTTTTAAAGTTTTAGCTGTTTCAATTTGTGACCTCCTTAGCAGTCCAGAACAATATCCACAATCTTTTACATCCCCTAAAATATGGGTTACAGCTCAAGAAGTTGATCCTTCCTTTTAATTTTTATCTCTCTTCATCCTGAACTCACTCCTTCTCCTCTCTCATGTAAGCAATGATGGGCTGGGTTTGTGTCTAACAGGGTTTTGGTAGTGAGGGAGGTGGCTGCTGGCACAGCCCCTGTAAGAACCATTGAGAAAGTTTCCCCAGCTCCAGGCTGACCCTGCCTCTGGCCAAGGCTGAGCCAATCAGCGCCTCTGTGATAAACATATTTAAGAGGGGAAATCTGTTTGGCAAGAGCCTTTTGTTTTCAGAGCTCTCTTTTGTCTTGGAGGAGGGCAGGACAGAGGGAGAGAAAATTCATGCCATCACCCCTATATTTAAGATATATTTATTATAATAAGATAATTATATTTAATATATTTATTGAGCAAGGGCCTTTTGTTTTGGGAGCTGTCTTTTGCTTTGGAGGGGAGTAAGACAGAGAGAGAGACGACCCATGTGGTCAGCCAGGTTAGTGAGGAAGGAGGTGGGGAGTCACTCCAGAGCAGCCATTTCCCTATGGCCCATGGTGAGACTGCAGGCTGAGCCCTTGGAGTCCTCAGAGATCACCAGTCTGTTTGCAGCCCGTGGAAGAGCCCACATTGCAGCAGGGGACAGATCGAGAAAAAGGGCATGACTCTGATGGAGACTCATGCTGGGGTGGTTCATCACTGGGAGCACTGCTGCCTAGACTGCAGGCTGAGCCCTTGGAGTCCTCAGAGATCACCAGTCTGTTTGCAGCCCGTGGAAGAGCCCACATTGCAGCAGGGGACAGATCGAGAAAAAGGGCATGACTCTGATGGAGACTCATGCTGGGGTGGTTCATCACTGGGAGAACTGCTGCCTGCAGGTGCTGCCTGCCCCATGCTTGTTGGAGAAGTTCATGGAGGACTGTCTCCTCTGGGAGGGTTGCCATGCTGCCACAGGGGAGGACTGTGAGGAGTGTTTCCATTGAGAAGGAAGGAGCGGCAGATGCAACATGAAGCGGACTGGGACTGACAACAACCCCCATCCTCTGCCCACCCCTCTCTGCGCTGCTGGAGGGAGAAACATAGCAAAGCTGAGCCCCGGAGGAACGGAGGGCTGGGGGGAAGGTGTATTTAAGATCCTGTTGTTTTTCTCACTGTCCTGCTTTGATTTGAACCCCAGCTGGGTTTAAACCATGACAAATGAAAACAGTTCTCATCTTTTTCATCTCCAAATACCTCATAATTTTCATGAATGCAAGGACCACAGACAAAAGGTGTTGCTACTATCAGTGTTTTGCTTCTCTCAGTATTACGAGCTTCTTAAGTAAACCAAACAAGTGAAGCCACTAAATCAATAAGAAATGTTCTAAGTTACTCATCTCTACCTTCCATGACAATAAAACTAGGTCTTTACACACCTTGTAAAAAGGTAAGCTTGCAAAAATAAACATTAAATGCAAGTCTGACTTGCTCATGGGGGTTTTGTGTTCCACTTCCCTCTCACACTTTCACTTGCAGCTGTCAAAATCGCTTTGTGTCTCACATACTTTATGCAATATACAGGATGCAAAGCTTTTAAAATCATCCTTTTTTTCACCAGCTAGACATAAATGAAAGAGATGGAGGTCTCAGCTCAACAGAACAAGATAAGAAGTCCAGGGTTCTGCTCCCAGTTCTGATTCCTCTTACACTTTACTATTTCATTTCTTCTCATCAATTTTCTTATCTGTAACGAATACTTTTAGTTGAAAATGTGTATGGTATAAACTCAGTCAGTCGGTTTAGTAAGGAGGACTAGCGTGATCATGCCTGATCATCCTTTAATTTAATTTATCGTCTAAG
>NW_010430743.1:5564-11098 GCF_000710305.1 Buceros rhinoceros silvestris
GTCTGCAGAGGCGGGTATATGAATTCCTGTGGGTTAAAGATGTACTGAACAAGTTCATTCTTATAAATACTATTTGTAAGACCTTTCATATTAAGATCATCCAGAAATGAGCAACTGTAATGTCCTGTGTCATGGGAGTCAATTAACACATCACTAGCAGCGGTCCCTGAAACAACTCCCATCTCCTCGAAGATGGCACTGTGTAAATGTCTAATGGAAATGATATACAGGTATATCTCTAATACTGTTGCTTCAGCTGGGGACATAGTATCTGATTTAGGAAAAAACCCTTATGACAGCTTTAAGCATTATTGTGATCCTTTTAGCAGAAATCTAGGAGAAATATATATTTTTTTTATAAATTCAGTTTCATCAGGGAACAGTTATGACCAGAGATTTAAGCGCTTTTTTTTTCCTTCAGAGGGCAACAGTTTTCAGATTCACTGAATGTATTTCCTTTCCTTTAATTTTTTTTTCAGTGACCAAAACAATAGCCACAGCACTGTACATTTGCTTGTCTGAGAACAGATTCTGCACAAGCAGTGCAAAATTTCCTTCACAGACTGCCCTGTCAACCAGACACTCAGCCAAGAGGGAAAATAACTGCAAAATCTGAGTGTACACTCAGAAAGGGGAGTTGATTTAAGCCTGATGAAATGTGATCAATCAAATTAATTATATGAAAATCTATCCACTATAAAATGCATAAATGAATTCTATGTTCATACGTCAGATGCAGAGGGTAAATTATTAGGTTTCAGAAAAGTAATCTGTTCTGGTCACAGATATAGAGCTCTGCTTCATCCACATCAGCACTGTTTCTGCCTTGATATAATGGGAAACTTTGATGATTATGAGGCTTTTTCAGGACTGAGTTAGATGAAAAATACTATATTGTTACCTGCACCCTGTACTGACATAGGGCAGTCATAACTATAACATTATTCAGCTGGTGGAGATCATAACAAAAACCCATCTACAGCAGTCTGTACGTGAGCATGTACAATACAATGGAAGTCTAAAGTATATGTTGCAAAATATAAAGGTTTTTCATTAGCAAGATAATATCTGGAAAGCTGAGAATACTTAGTTTTTTGCACACTGGAAAACAAAGAGAAATGGCCATCACCTTGAAGAGGACTTTGCAATCTTTTCCTACGTACCCAGTTTGTGTTCAGTACAAGTTGCCACATGCAAGCTTGAGGACAGCCAGCAAAAATGCTTCCTAAGAGCAATTGTGCAGGTGTACAACACGAAGAAAGGTGTAGTGCATTTACACAGTAGGAACACAAAGACACATATCTACGGAAGCATGCTACATGTATTCCAACTAAATACTTGTTAGTATGGTCTTGATAATGAAGAACATATACTGTTCTAGTCTATTTTCTTCTCTTGAACTTTCATTCTATGATGCTGCCTCTGCATGTCACTATTGAAACACAACATAGAAACACTAGAGCAAGATTTACAAGGTTCTGGTGTGGTTGCATCCCCTTGAGCTACCCCTGCACAAGAATAATTAAAACTGATACTTTGTTAGTGGTTATAAACTGTGCTGGGACATCACCATGCCTGAGGATGTGATACTCTAACGATTTCTGTCACCACTCAGTGAGGACTGAGCTTTGGCACACACCAAAAAAAGAACCATGACATTTTTTTTATCTTAATCCACATGTGCTCTTTTGCCTGGCCTTCTGGGGCTTCACAGTACCAGGAAAACCCACACAGCACAGCAAAGTGAGTACATGAGCAAGCCTTATTTTACAGCTGGCCTTCCAGCATCCGTTCGATTTTCAGGGGTCACATGGCAACACCATATTCCAATTTTGCTTTTTAGGCTAACACCATATTCCAATTTTGCTTTTTAGGCTGGGTCTGCTTACATGGATCTCTACTAAAGGGGGGTATTTGTTTACTAATCTAATGGATTTTTACAGCTTTTGATTTCTTTTCCATATTGTGCCAGCAGAGGATTTCCAAACTTTGATATTCAGGTTAAATGCTTTTAATGTATCAGCATGAAGCATATGTTGGCTGATAACATCTGACATTATTGCTGTAAATCTGTGTTCTCTTATAGGTAGCTTCCAAAATTAACTAGTCACACTTAACTATTCAGTGAAATTGTCAGGCGATTTAATAGACACATTAAACTCCTATTTATAAATTACTGTGACATTATTAGTGTAACAGTTCTATAAGTAGTAATATAAATGCCAATGCACATGTCACTACATTGTGTCTGGCTATCATGGCTGGAAGAAGAATATAAAACCCCTGTGATTTCAGGTTACATGAAATATCCCGCACTTTATTATATAATTAATATCAGTTTAAAATATAGCACAATAAGAATTACTTTGGAAATATATGATTTTGGAACAAAGTTAAATTATGGCAAATATAAACCAAATTTATTTCTGCAATCACTCAAGAACTGAATTGCATTTCATACCTTAAAAATTTTCTGCGATTTTTAAAAACTATGTAAGATCTAAAGATATTCATTAGCCACTCTTTAGTGTATTTCAGATTATTGACAATGGTATGAATTTACATTAAGCATGGCTTTCCCTATCTGGATTTAAAAGCACAATTTCTCTAAAGAACTTCTCCCACTCAGTGTTCTATCTTCTTTGAGACCTTGGTAGAATATTTTGTTTTTAAAGAGATTAGACAAAGACTGGCAGGTTCTTTTTCAGGTATACTGAAGGAAATAGTTAATATAGATAAAATAAGTTGTAATAAAAGGAAAAAGGATGATTAACAGGTTATAAACACTACTGAAAAAAATTATCATCTGGAATGAATTACATTATTCTGGAAGCAAATTTTTTTACTTAACATTACTGATGTAGTAATTAAACATCCTAATTTATTTTGTCTTTCACTACCAAGACCCTTCTGTTTTTTATTTTATTTTATCTTATTTTATTTATTAGGTAACAGTGGTATATGATATTCTGTCAAGAAACATCACTACTGCGTGTGCTACACTACAGTCAGATCTTCCCTCATTTTTGAAGAGTCTTTTTTGCAACTTATAACAGTTCGAAAAGTCTTAAGTGTTAAAAATATGCCAGGTAAATCTCTGATGTGATGAGTGTTACTCTTAATGAAAGTATCCCATTAGTTCTGAAGTTGCTTATAAGTTCAAAATCAAATGTATTGATAATAGGAAATTTTGTGCAAATTAATGTTATTTTGGCAGCTTAGAACTGTCTCTAAAAGACTACCCAGACTACCTTACATAAAGGAATAAAGACTAATGAACCACAGCGGTGCAGCAATAATATCTGTCTTCTGAGGTAAAACGCTCAACAATCCTGTTGCCTTTGCCACAACATCGGATGTGATTAGTCTTCATTTCTAACTTTCACAGGTGGTAAGAACAAAGATATGTGGTAGAGAAAGTGTAATTGTTATCAACCGGGTGTCACAAACATGCAATTTTTCATTAAATGTTCTCTCTCTGTAGACTGTAAAACAAACTCATTATATTATATTCGTGATATAAAATACTGCTTTGTAAATTGTTTTGACTAATACCCACATCTGTAACATCTAACTACATTTTAGGCTGGTTTGTTAAGTCATGTAGTGAACCATATGCAGTCTTTCGCTGTTTTATTTATACATCCTCTAGTCAGAATAGTTTTGTGGAAGAGTAGGAGGGAAATGTAAATTTTATTTATATTTAGAATTTTATTTATATTTAGAATTAAAACCCACATTGCCAGCATTTACATTAAAAAAAAAAAAAAGGTTTAAACTTGATACTAAATTAAAAACAGAAGCATGAAGTTTCATTTTTACAGAGGTGAATTTGAATGTCACTGTCTAGGAAATTGCATTTGGGGACCTAGGAAATGAATCCCTGACCGCTTATTTTCGTTGAGTAAGGGCCTTTGCTTAATCTGAAAATAATACACAGCATCCATTTATACACCGTGCTACTATTTTTTTCACGTCTTGTTTTCAGCTTTCCTTTCTGAAAACTCTATTACCTGAGTTCACCTCCCACGTCCCTCAAACAGTTGTCTATGACATTACTTGCACCCTGTAACGGAAACTGTGGTCGTATAACAAGAGAGAGAATTGCACAAATTCTCTGCATGAGCATGTCTGCACACAGAGTATAAAAGCTATAATGCAAGAGTTTGAATCATGAAGCAATAAAACATATCAGAAATACTGAGAGCAATCTGAACAATCAGAAACAAAAGCAAATGATACTGAGGCAGAAGATAACAGAGCTATTAGGCAGGTATCTTCATTAGCTGAAAACTGACTTGCAGGAACTGTACTGATGACAGAAATGATTGTGCATTCTGGGCTAGAGATTTCTGCTTTAAGTCTTATCTCTGATATCAGTTTTGCATTTGTGGCTAAAAATGCTATTACAGTAGATTCAATTAAAGTTAGTTATGCACCACAAACTTATCTCATAACTCACTTCGGGTTTTTTTTGTTTTATTCCAAAACCAAGGAAAAGGAAGCAAGACAAACATAAAAAGGTAGAAAGCACTACTTGCTTTCTAGTTGTGCTCTAAAAATAGTAATAATAATAATGTCTATAATGGCTATATGAGAGGCTGAATGGTGAAAGGGGTGAACAGAGGCACCTGCAGAGGTCAGCTGAAGATTGCCCCCACAAGAAACAGGTACACATTTATAGCACATTTACTATTTCTCTGCGTATTTTCAACTTTGAAAGAAAGAGTTAAAAATTACCTTTCCCACATACTGAGGTTCGGAGCCCATGTACTCCTCCAGCACAAAAAATTGATTCCACACCCAGCCTCGTTTGACTCGCTGGGCAGATGACCGCCTCCCTGGCACTGGGACAACATTTTCTCTTGCCTCTGCTTCTAAAGTCTGTTGTGGTTGTGGCTGCAGCGGCGTTAGGAGACCTCCATCAAACAGGACCCAGAGAAGCAGGGATAAGCAGTTCCTTGTAAGCATTGGCAACGGCTTCCCTGCAGCAAGTAATAAAAACTCCAGTACTTAATGCAGAGCAGAGGAATCCAGGTTTGAGGTGTATGTGGCCTCCACCACTTAGCTTCTGATTTTATTGCGGAAATGCTAATGCAGGCATTAATCCTTCTGATGACAAGGTTTTTGCCGCACTAAATTCCATCTAAAGGGACCTATAAAAGAGATTTACATGGCAACATCAAATTACACAAAATTACACTGAAGTGTTCATCAAAACTCTCACACCTAGTTAGTTTCTAGAGACAGAGGAAAAGATTAGGAATCGCAGTTTTAAAAGAGGTTGCTATTTTGATCATAGCATGGAGCTACTCTAGAACACTGTACAGCTATTACAGGAATAGCTCATTCCTTCTCTGCTTATCATTATCTTTGAGTCTGTCTGAGGACAGGCCCATAGCCTTTGCTTTATTATTCAGTTATCACACAACACTGTTACTCATCAGTGATGTAAAAAATATTTACTGTGGATTTACACAGAAAATATTGGAGAAGACAGGACCAACACTTCCATCCTACTGTACAGAGCAGGA
>NW_010430743.1:11175-35295 GCF_000710305.1 Buceros rhinoceros silvestris
GCTTTGCTTGTTGTCTCTGCCGCAAAAGCATCTTGGAAGCATCCTCTCTGTCTGTGGGTAGACTTGGACAAAGTTTATACTAAACCTTGGGGTCTGGAGGATAGATTTGTATGAATTCCATGGGAAATAAAAATATAGTGCCCATACAGTTAAACACCACAAAGCCACCAACATACAATATGAAGTCTATGAGTGGCATTCTCTTCTCATGACAAAGCTTGTATCAAAATGATAGCTGTGTTCTTCAGGACTACTGTAAGGTACACTAAAAAATACAGTCCTGATATATGGAGAAAATGGTAGAATTGCAGTCAGTGTAAAAAATGAAACAACACAGAAACCAGTAAGATAAAACAGTGATACTCATTTGTACTGACAAATGCCAGGTACACTGATTAAAAATAAATTAGTGTTAACTAACTACAGGGCTGAGACAGAACTAACACATCATGGTGACAATTAAAACTGTGGTGATCCCTATAGCAGCCAAATGCCATCAGCAAATAAGAAAAAATAAAACCCGAAACTTAAAGGAATTGGTATACTCTCACTGTGCTTTGTTTAAACCAGCACATTCCATTTTAACAGAAGAACAGACAGGAAAATATATTGTGTTTTCTAGCCAAGTATAATTAACAGTGCTTTCTCTTTTTATTTATGAAATGTTCTGATTAATTGTCTGCAATTAATAAAACGACAGCACTAAAGGATGTAAATATTTAAATGTTAGGGATGTAAATATTTAAATATTATGGAATATTAAACAAGTTCAATAAAATGTAGCTCTAGCTGTCATTTGCAACTTTGTGCCAAATTCAGCAGCAATAAAAATTGGTGAAAATGAGCATTCACTCCATCTAAAAATGCCATGGCCCAGCTGCCAATAAAGACACTGTGAAGATGTCATGTTGTGTCCTAGGAAGGGCAGTGAAGTTGGTGAAGGGTCTGGAGCACAAGTCCTCTGAGGAGTGAGTGAGAGAACTGGAGCTGATCAGGAGTCTGAGGAGAGACCTTATCACTCTCTACAACCACCTGAAAGGAGGTTGCAGTGAGGTGGGTGTCAGTCTCTTCTCCCAAGTAACAAGTGATAGGATGAAAGGAAATGGCCTCAAGTTGCAGAAGGGAGGTTTAGTTTTGATGTTAGGAAAAAATTATTTACAGAAAGGGCTGTGAAACATTGGAACAGGCTGCCCAGGGAGTCACCACCCCTGGAGGAATTTAAAAGACATATAGATGTGGGGCTGTGGGACAGTGTGGGGTTAACAGTTGGACTTGATCAGGCTGCCCAGGGAGGTGGGGGAGTCACCACCCCTGGAGGAATTTAAAAGACATATAGATGTGGGGCTGTGGGACAGTGTGGGGTTAACAGTTGGACTTGATCTTAAAGGTCTCTTCCAACCTTCTGTGATTCTGTGAAGACTGCTAAATCTGTGGAATCCAAGCTGAAACAAATGAAGCTAGAATTAGACAATAAGCAATAATAAAAATTCTACATACATTTTCAGGTGGCCAGCAGCAAGTACTGAGGCAACACAAAGAATTTAGTGTTTATTTTTCCTCCTTCTTCCAAGCTATTAATCTTTCTTTTATAGAGAGAATGATTTAATGCAGCCACCCTTGCCTGGGCTGGCGCTGACGCAGGTGTTAAAACTGAACCCTCACACTTTCATAAGGCCCAGGACACCTGTTTAATGAATACGCTTTCTCTCCCACGGCTCTTTTTCATTGGAGGTGGATAACTGGCAGGCTGTGTGTTGCACTAACTTGAATAGATGGGGATTGAAGTTGTTTTCTGACAGCTACCATTTCCATAAAACACTGTTCTATTCTAACAAATTTTAAATCCCACTGTAGATTGAAGACTTAAGAATAAATTAATAATCTTGTCTCATTAAGAGCTACAACCTGCGAATGAAGTGCCAGCCTACTCTATGGTCTGTTGGTTGTCAGGTACAAGAAACACTGCTTGTAGGATTGAAGATGGATGCATTTTACATTTTAAAAACAAAAATACAATTTACATCACTATGGAATTCACTACTTTGTTAGGGCCCGATTGTGTCATTGATTTTTAAGCAGAAGTTTCTACCAAAATCAATAGAGTTCTGCTTAAAAATCAATGGCATGATATGGACCTCAGAAAAGCAGAAACAGTGAAGTGCCTAACTATATACATTTTTCATTTTCAAACACTGCCAAAGGTTACAATTTTTTATGACTAATATTATTACTATCCATAACAAGAAATAACATAGAACTTCTTACTTGTTAGGTAGATGCTGAAGTATCTAAATAGAAAGTATTTATATTTGGTAGCCCAGAAAACCTAACAAGTTTTGAAGAAGAAAAGAAAAATAAAAAACACCCTAGAAAAATAACTGCACTTCCTATTGTAAATTTAGGGCAAGATTTTCTGTTCTGATAAGAAAGGCTACATTTGAGGTCTTAATAAAAAAGTAAAAATGTGTTGAAAAGGTATCTATTGCAAGTGACTGTTGTTATTCTATCTTCAGAAAGCATTAAAAATGAGAGAACCCTCTCCTCATGATCCTTTAAAAAAGTTTTTCTAGGTTGTGCTCGAGACATTTCAACTTTTTTCATCTAGAGCAAAATGGGTACAATGGGTAAAAACCGACTTGCATTATCATACATATGTTATGGATTTTATTCTAGCAAGAAAACTTTGAGACAGGACCCTACCACACCAGACATCTGCACTCATTCCGAATATATTTCACGTGCATTTCTATTAGCAGCTTTTTTTATTTAACAGTTCACATGACTTTTTGTGTTTCTCTCTTCAACGCTTTCAACAGCATATATCATTAGGTTCAGACTGTGTTCACCCATAATTCAGTTCCAAGACTTCCAAACTCCTGTGCGTCTCCTGATCCACTATTGCAGGAAGCCTGGCCAGTTTTTATGGCAAAATCTTTGTAACCATGAAATATAGCCAAAAACATAAAGCCAAACAAAGAACTCAAAGTATCCTTTTGACTTGCCAGCCATAGGTGGGAGCTGGAAATAAACAACATAAAAAAGTGGTGGGATATTTTGCACTGCTTCATAAACCCCAAAATCACGCTGTATTCAATTTAACTGCTATACCACTGCTTTTTGCTGAAGAGGCTCTGTACATTACAGCTCTCCCAGCAGAGCTCTGCCTCCGGCCATGTCTGTCAGTCAGGGAGCTTTTAAAATGTTATACAGCACCAAAAGTAATGCAAAGAGATTGAAGGACTTCAACGAAAGGAGAACAATCCCCCCTTGGCTGGAAGGCTAATAACCAAGTGCAAACCACAGAGCACTTTAACCCCTTCTCACTCAGTCTCCCAGACTGCCTTCCAGATCACATGCTGTAGAGTCAGGCAAGAGCAATGCCAGTGCTTGCTTCATTACCTGCAGCTTCGAAAAGCTGATGAATGGGAGGGTCAGAGAAAAACGGGAGGCTAATAAGTGCTGCAGTAGAGGACTGCAGATGACCTTACCCACTGCAAAAGAGTTCACCATAACAAATTTTTTAGTTTTAATTCAAAGCTCCACAGGTAGAAAGCAAATAATTGAGAGACCAGTATTTCAGCACTGAAGAGAAGAACTCCAGCTTGCTGCTGTGTAACACCTGAGCAGTAGGGAACTGAGGCAGAGGGTGTCCCCCTGCCATCTCTTCCCCAGCATTTCATTGCCGACTTTGGAGTAAGCCTTGTGGAAGTAGTCTAATAAAATGCGTTTAATAACAGCTGAAACTTGTACAGCAATTCAAAGGCTAAGACTGATACTTCTTTTAGACTGTGTTTATTGTTTTGCATTTTCTTTTTAACCTAAGTGTTAATCCTTCACCCAGGATGCCTAAACCTGTCTTCCTACTTTTATGTTGCTCATTAGACATTTAAATCTAGCACCCTTGTATACCTCTGCCTGTAAAACTGCTATGAGGGCTAGGAGATAAGGATTTAGAAATCCAGTCGGAACATTTAGCTATAAGGAATGTACTGTATTTCCTCAATTTTTTAAGGAATGATTTCCTCTGATGCTCACAAAGAGATACTTACCTAGTAAGAGAGTTGTGCACAGACATGAACTCTCAGTGCATCTCTTCCCTGTACAATATGAAAGTACAGAAGGCCAGATTTTTTTTTAGGTCTTGCTTTTTTCAAGATGTAGTTGTTGCTAATCACTTCTTCATGCTATCTTATATAGATTTAAGTACTGTTATGTGTGGCTTAATTAACCCATAAAGAGAAATACAGAGGGAGAGCTTGTATGAATTTACCAACACACATGCATACACTGAGATAACATTTATTCATTTCCTCAGTTTGAAAAAGTGAGGTGACCAGCAGCAAGCATGGACAATCTGTTAAAACACTGATAATTAAGAGATCTTGATCCTGTTTCTCTTTCCCCAAAACTTCGGCTTAGAAACTCATGAAATGCAAATGATGAATTAAATATCACTACAGAGTTAATTTAGCGATAACAACAAAAAACAGTATAAATGGTGCTCCTGCAAGAATTCTGATACTGACCTGGATTATACTGCCATTAGTCTAAAGATCCTGAGTGAAGAAATGTTTTCAAAATAGCAAAACTGATGCATGCCATGATTGCTGCAATGACCCTTAATCAAAGGGAGCCATGGCACTGCCGACCAATCACCTCACCAAGACTGGCAAAGAGTATCCCTTCTGGAGAAGACAGCCGTACATCCTGGCTGTATGTACCTAATGCCTGATTTAGAGAGGTCTTTGAAAGTAAACTCTAAATGATCTGTGATCTTGTCATGGTTTAATCCCAGCAGGCAGCTCAGACCCACCTAGCCACTAACTCACTCCCCATGGTGGGATAGGGAGGAGAATCAGAAGGGTAAAAGTGAGAAAAGTCATGTATTGAGATAAAGACAATTTAATAGGTAAAATGAAAGCTGCATGTGCAAACAAAGTAAAAGTTCATTCACTAATTCCCATCAGCACGTAGGTGTTCAGCCATCTCCAGGACAGCAGGGCTCCATCAGGTGTAACATTTACTTGCAAAGACAAACACCGCAACACCGTAACTCCAAATGTTTCCCCTTTCCTCTTTCTCCTGTCTCCCCGCCCCCCTCAATTTTTATTACTGAGCATGACATCATATGGTACAGAATATCCCTTGGGTCAGCTGGGTCAGCTGTTCCAATTGTGTCCCCTCCCAGCATCTTGTCCAATGCCAACCTACTCTCTGTGGGGCGGTGGGAGAAGCTGAAAAGGCCTTGACCCTGTGTAAGAACTGCTCTTTAATAACAAAAATATCCCTGAATTATAAACACTGTTTCCAGCACAAATCCAAAACACAGCACTATGCAAGCTACTCTGAAGAAAATTAACTCTATTCCAGCCAAAATCAGTACATATGTGTATGAAATATTCACTTATACCAGACTGCAGATGCACTACTGACACATGCATACTAGCAAGAAGTACTAAAGCTGTATGAAGCACTCAGAATGGACTTCAGTCCAGCAAAGCTGATAATTTCACCTCTGTGAATGCAGAAAGATTGCTTACTGACAAAGGATCCATTATGCACTAATGGTGGAAACATTTCTGCAGCCACCTTAATCATAAATCTATCAGCACAGCGAATGCTTTTGCTTACGTGAAATAACAGTTAATATAGAGCAACCATCTTCCTACCCATAAGGATGTTTGAAAAAACTTGGCAGCACTGTAAAACGGTTGATCCATGCCAGAAGGAAAGCCAGCTAAGATCTATAACTGTGGATATGCTGTAATAGCTGACCATCTAACCTTGCTTTTCTGCAATATCTTGAAATAAGAAAATACAACAGCACAAAAAGGCAGTGCTGTCAGTTCTATTAAAATTAACTGCTAAAGCATTTGAGATGATATATCTTGTGGTCAAAAGGAACAGTAAAAGGATATGGAAACCCTCAGTTCATCTCTCACCTTGATACGTTTTCTTTCTCTGACCTTAGGTGAATCAGTTAGACTGATATTCTCAAAGGTATTTAAAGAATTCCCATTTGATTAGACTCTAGATGTCCATATTTCTTCAGAGTTTGTCTTTCTTGAGCTTCACAACCTAACTGGACACTTTGGTAATAACAGTAATTCTTCCTTACTTCCACCTTTTTTCCACCTTATTTTTTTTTAGTTAAGAGTAGGAACTACTTGGTAACATCAAAAAGGGCTTTAGGAAGGAAAATATAAGTGAACAGATTAGAAACCGCAAACTACCAAGGAGAATAATTCTCAGTCTCTCTCTCCTACAGGTCAGAAGAGTTTCAACAGAGTGACTGAGCAAGTGCCACCCCTGTAACCACAAACCCCATTTGGCAAGTGTAACAACCGGATTCTGTGCCAGGTAACTCTCACGGGGTGGAAGAAAAAGAATCAGTGTTTCTACCTGCTAAGAAAGCATCTGACTTACTGAAGTCTTAATACAATCCAAACCAGTTACTCCTTTATCTCCTTTTCTGTGGGATACAATAAAACATAGAAACTCTCGTCTTTTAACCCCAACTCTCAACTAAGCACTGCACAGCCACTAGCTTAGTACCCCACCCAGCAGGATTAGGGGAGGAGAACTGGAAGAATGAAAGTGAGAAAACTCATGAGATTATTAGAACAGTTTAATAATTGAAATAAAATAAAACAACAAATTTTAATGAAAAGGAAAGTAACAAAGAGAGAGAAACAAAACCCAAGAAAGACAAGTCATGCAAATGAAAAATAATTGCTCATCACTGATGCCCAGCCACACCCTAAGATAAGCAGCAGCCCCCCTCACAACCTTCCCCCAGCTTTATATACTGAACATGACATCATATGGTCTGCAATATCTTTTTGGTTAGTTGAGTTCATCTGTCCCAGCTGTGTCCAACCCCAACCTACTCGCTGGTGGGGTGGTGTGAGAAGCAGTAAAGTCAGTGATGTTGTGTAAGCACTGCTCAGTAAATTATGAAAACATCCCTGAACTATCAACATCATTTCCAGCACAAATCCAAAACTTTGAAGAAAATTAACTCTACCCCAGGGAAAACCAGCACAGAAGCCTAGAATGGCTCTCTAGCTAGATTGACCTCTCATGAATCTCAGTCCCTACCTCAGTGTTTTTTTTTCATATGAAGTTGATGATGAATGGGAGGAACAGAAACCCAACATCCTATGCCAACCCCAAATTGTACGAGATTAGCTCTATTAGATGAGAACACTCTGACAAAAAGTGAGAAATACTGTCCCTGGAGGTATTTCAAAGACATGTAGATGTGGTACATAGTGACATGGTTTAGCGGTGACTGGGCAGTGTTAGGTTTACAGCTGGACTGGATGATCTTAAAGGTCTTTTCCAAACAGAAGATGAATCTTGGTATTTCTGGAAGTTATATGTCATCATCTGGAGGAGAACTGAACTATACTAATGGACAACAAGCAGATGATGGTTTTTCTCCTGCAATGAGGTGTCTTTAGCTGTCCTTTTGTTAAATTTTGTTACAAGAGTCCCCAAACCCAGTATTTCACATCATATTTTGCTTGATATAAAGGTACTAATTATTCAATTTGACAACAAAAATATGAGTTTGATTAAGACTATGATTTTTGGATTTGACTAACAAAGACACCCCCTCTATTTCTTTATTTAATGGTTATTTGCAGACTTGTATTTTCTACACTGAGTTATGAGTTCAGTTATGCTATAGATATCAGGAGTGATACTAGTATGAATCTGGAATACTCTATTGAGTTTTTACTGGCATAAAACTAAAGTGAGATGAGAATGATTCCCCTGATCACTGAGGATGACTGCTCTTACAGCACATTCATAGGAATGTTGCCACAAAGATATGTTATAGCAGGAAAAAAACATGTGATATACTACACCAGTATCCAATAAACATATTTATGAAGTACCTAACAGTGAAGTGGAGTCTAATTATGTTTGGCATTTCTAAGCACTAAAATAATAAAAGTATTATAGCTCTAGAGGCATGCTTTAATAATTGGCTTTCTAAAGCACGCAGCATATAAAAAGATGATTACTTGAGAGTTTGGTAACAACAAAATCAAATGATACATGCTTCCCAAAAAAATGTAGTTATACAATGATGAGGGTTATAGAAAAAGCAATGAAAAAAAGCAATTTAAAATATTCTGTGTAAGTGCAAAACAATAAACTGATTCTACACACAAGTCTTTACACATATTGGGTCAGCTTTGCCATCATTAAAAATACTTACAGGAGATCATTTATGACTTATATTTAAGTCACAGAGACATCATCATCTGCATGGAAAATTATCATGTCTAACTCACAAGGATGCATAAGAATATCAGGGAGATAATTGTTAAAAAGAAACAAAAAAAGACTGAAACTTTTATTATAAAAAGGAAAATATATTAGCCAATGCACAAGGTTCCATGGTTCATTGAACTTCCAAAAGTTAACTTGGGTAAAATTAAATTTTCACTACAGGTTAAGAATTAATGTTTATTTCAGCAAGACTCAAATCCAGGCCAATACTATGTAAATACATAACATAGCCCCGCAGTTTAATCATCAGTTAAAATTAATAAATACAATGTCTCAGAACAGCATAAAGTTTCCTTTACTTTTGGAAGATGGTCAGATGATGAAGCAATATCAATCTTATTTCTATTCTGTCTTGTATCATGCTGTGTTGGTTTTGTCTCAGAAAAGTACTATGGTGAATCTATACCTACTTTGTGAATGATTTAGAATCTCCATTTTTGACAAATTACAAACATCGTCATTTCTGGTAGGAATCTGTCAATGACAACGCTAAAGCATGGACAATCAGGAAACCATCCTTCATTAAATGAAGGAAAGGGAGAAAGGCAAACAAATCAAAAACTTTCAACACATTAGCAATATATGTAAGGGAAGAATTGACAAACCTCAGATTGCAACTGAAATGTATTTATAATTTTGTAAATAAGATGGAATGCTGAAATGAATGTGAGCACATTTTTATGTGCTCTGTCATATACTATTTTGTTATTCCTTAGGGTATTTCTGTTTTTCCCAACCTTTCAAAAATTCTATCAATTATTTCATATTGCTAACATACATTAGTTAACATACCATTAATAAAAGACATTCTGCTATTGGTTGGACTCTGATTACAATACCTGTGATACAATCCAATATAATTTCTTGTGTTAGGATGACTACACAAATATACTAAATTACAAAATTAAATCAAGGATAGATATTTTAAACTATGTCCTTACAGGCATTTGTTTGTGTATTGTATATACAATGGCACAATTACTGCTTAATATAAATTTAGACACTTAAAATTGAAAATATGGGTCTCCTATTGCCAATTATTGCAATCTGAATAAAATAAATTTCAGTCTTTCTGTCTCCCTTACCATAGTATTAAGAAGTATTTAATCCTTAATTTTCCTTTCCATAATAGATGATGGAAATAGCTCTATTTGTACTTTCAGCCCAACTCTGTTATGTCAAAGGATGGTAGCCTCCTCAGGCAAAAGATGACAGACAGTAGTTTTGACCAACAAGTTTCAAGTCATTAATCTTCTGAATATTAAGAGGTAGTACCAGAGAAAACAGGACAACTTTCTTAACTGTGAGAACATTCAGCTTGGCCTCTCAATATTCTGGAATCATCTAGTTTACACTGGGCTTACTCCAGATGCTCAATAATAAATAACTCATGCTTAGTAATCTATATCTTCACAACTCACATTGACTTGTTCTCACCTTACCAAAAATATACTGTTAGGAACAGAAGTTGTAATGAGCATATGACTCTTTTCTGACCACTTGCGAACTAAAAAGCCTTTAGGAGTTTTTAAAACATGAGAAACAGTAGCTCTAGAGCTTCTATTCCTGCTATTTAAAACTTTAAAAAAGACTTCTTTGTTTTGCTCACCATTACAACATGGGAATATAACGTTACCACAGCAAATAAGACCAGCTCTAGCTAGACCAAGCAGAGCTATTCTAACTAGAAACTACAGCCATCTATAAGTAACTTCACCCAAAGTAATCCTTATTTGTTTCTGTTGTTCATGAAGACTCTCCAAGTATCAGAGCTGCCTGTGAAGAGCATTTTACTCAAGTAAAATGTTGCACTCAAGTAAAACCTTCCACTCTCCGGTCAACGTGGAAGTGTTCCCAATCCAAGTCAGTGATTAAACTCAAAGATGTTTAAAAGCAACTACATATTTTTATGTACAGTCTCTAGAAAAGATAAAGCAATATTCTTGCCTGACTTTCATCTTTATAAATCGTCATGTCTCACATGTGATTGTTTGTTTCCCAAATTCAAGACTAATGAATTGAGTAATTTTATAACAGATGCCTACTGTGAATCTCAGCAATTATGGTCCTGCTCAGACAGTAGATAAGGTAGTGTACGAGGAAAGAGAGGGCACATTTTGGTGACACTTACTACTGCAGCCTTCTCTGTCTTGTCTAGAGAAATAAATGCAAATCTTATTTGTGAAAATAATTTTCCTTTCAGATTCTTTCCTACCATTCTCAATATTAAATTAAAAGGACAAGAAAATAATTTATTAGAAGAAAGGTTATCTGTATAACACACTCAACAATATAAATTATTGGAAGCTTTCTCTCACTGACAACTTTTCTCACCATATGGCACACAAGTGGGCCTCTATTAACTAGTGTAACTATATTTTCATAATTTCAGTCACATATCTGTTTTAACAAATTAAAGGAAAGTATTATTTTGTGTTTGTTTTATTGTTCATACATACATGCCCCATCTCCCAGCATTAAAAAAATAGAGGAAATAGACAAATTGAAACGCTAAATGCAACTTATTATCAGTCTTTGAAAGCTTATTTACAATTTCAAAACCACTTTTTTTGGAAACAAAAATGTCCATAAAGAGTCATAAGCCATTTTCAGTTAGCACTGATTTTACTTAGAACAGAAACTGTATCATCTTGTTAAGCTTTTCCTCTAACATCCTGCTTTGAGTTATTTTAACAGTCAGATAAACCAGTATTAAATAAAATAAAGCACACATTTTTAAAAACTACTACACCAAATATCCTCAGTCTTCATAAAAGGCAGTGTTTTTTTTTTCTTCTGTGTTTGCAATTTAAACAAAGCTTTCTCCTTACTTTTGTCTGATCTCCCTCCATGCTACAGTAAAAATGCAACTGTATAGTGGATGGGTGGTTTATGATTTATAGAACTTAGTTCAAGATATGTAATGAGCAGCTTGTTTATTACATTTATATTTTATTTTTAATAATAAGCATAAATTTGTCTAGTTACTGCAGTTTGCAAAACTGTGGTTTAGATAGGAAATCAATAATGCTTTTTTAAGGTTAAGCTCAGAGAAACAAAGTGCTAAAACAGTCCCTGATGAAACTGCACCTCAGCTGAACTCATAAAGAACAGCATTATGGAGAGAGGATAATGTCATACCTGCAGTGTTATAGATTGCAGCCAATCAATCAGATATATTGTAATTGCTAAGTGCACAGCCCTATTGTACTGAAAAAAAAAAAAGGAAAAAAAAAAACCAAACCCTTCAGGCCTCAAGATAGAAAGATTGACACATTTAGTCTGGAGGAACCTAAATCAAATACTTCTCTAAAATGAGTGAATTAACCTTACTAAAGGATGCAGCCCAAAGAGATACACACATTTTTCCCAGGTAGAAATGGAAGCCAAAGACTAAGCTAAAAGGGAGGCTAATACTCTGCACTGAAAAACCATAGGGTATTGCTTTGGTGGAAATAAACATTTATTTTCCCACAACTTAACTTGTGATATGCGGTCAAGTGCGACCCACTGTGTGCATCTGCTAATCACAGAATCATAGAAACACAGAATGATTGCAGCTGGAAGAGACTTCCATGGAGTCCATCTAGCCCAATCCCTAAGCTCAGTCAGGGTCAGCTACAGCAGGTTGCCCAGGGCCATGTCCAGTTTTATTCTGAATTCCTCCACAGACAGAGAATCCACAACCTCTTTGAACAACCTGTTCCAGTGGCTTTCCCATTCGGCAAGTTTCTGATTCACCTCATTGTCCACTTATCTACTCAGTACTTCAACAGCTTCTCTATGAGGATGTTTGCCAATGTAAAAAGCCTTTTTAAAGTCAAGGTAAACAACATGCACTACTTTTCCCTCATCGACTAAGCTAGTTTCTTCATTATAGAAAGCAAACAGGTGCACTAAGCATGCTTGCTTCTTCGTAAATCCGTACCAATTACTCTCAGCTTTCTTGTCCTTAAGGAGTTTGGAAATGGTTTCCACATTTCCAGGGCTTCATTACTTTCCAGGGAACTTAAATGTGGATGACTGGCCTGTAGTTGCCCCAATCTGTCTTCTTGCCTTTCTTGAAGGTACAGGTGACATTTGGCATCTTCCAGTCATAGAACCATATAATCGTTTATACGGCTGAAAGAGACCTTTAAGACCATCAAGTCCAATGGTTAACCCTGCACTCCCAAGTCACCTCTAAGCATTGTCCCTATTCATAACATCTACATGCCTTTAAAATACATCCACCACCTCCCCAGAAACCTGTTCAAATGCTTTAACACCCTTTCAGAGAAGAATTTTTTGCTAATATCCAGCCTAAACCTCCCCCGGGGCAACTTAAGGCCATTTCCTCTTGTCCAATTGCCTGCTGCTTGGGAGAAGAGAATGAACCCCATCTCACTACATTCTCCTGTCAGGTAGGTGAGTGTTGTAGAGCGATAAGGTCTCCCTCAGCCTCCTTTCTCCAGGCTAAACAACCCCAGTTTCCTCACAGTACTTGTGCTCCAGACCCTTCACCAGCATCATTGTCATTCTTTGGATATGCACAAGCACCTCAACATCTTTCTTGTAGTGAGGGGCACAAAACTGAATGCAGTATTTGAGGTGTTATCTCACCATTGCTGAGAACACAGGGACAATCACTTCCTTGCTACTGCTGGCCACAGTGCTCCTGATAGAAGCCAGGATACTGTTGACCTTCTTGGCCACCTCAGCACATTGCTGGATCATATTCAGCCAGCTGTTGACCAACATCCCCAGGTCCTTTTCTGCTGGGCAGCTTTCCAGCCACTCTTCCACAAGCCTGTAGCATTGCAGGAGGTTGTTGTGACCCAAGTGCAGGACTCGGCACTTGGCCCTGTTGAACCTCATACAATTGGCCTTAGCCCATTGATCCAACCTGTCCAGATCCCTCTGCAGAACCTCCCTACTCTCCGGCAGATCAACACTCCTGTCCAACTCAGTGTCATCGGCAAACCTACTGAGGGTGCACTCGATCCCCTCATCCAGATCACTGATAATGATGCAAAAGAGAACAGGCTCAAACATGGAGCCCTGGGGTACACCACTTCTTGTGACCGACCACCAACTGGATTAAACTCCATTCACCACCACTCTTTGGGCCCAGCCATACAGACAGTATTTCATCCAGCAAAATACACACCCATCCAAACAAAGAGCAACTGGTTTCTCCAGCAGAATGCTGTGGGAAACAGTGTCAAAGGTTTTACGAAAGTTCACGTAGACAACGTCCACAGTCTTTCCCTTGTCCACTGGGAGGGTCAGCTTGTCAGAAAGGAAGATCAGGCTAGTCAAGCAGGACCTGCCTTTCATAAACCCATATTGACTGGGCCTGATCACCTGCTTGTCCTGTATGTGTCACACGATGGCAGTCAGGATGATCTGCTCCATAAGCTTCCCCTGCATCAAGGTCAGACTTACAGACTTGTAGCTTCCTGGATGCACCTTCCATGCCTTCTTGTAGATGGGTGTCACATTGCTAAGCTCCAGTGAACTGGGATCTCCTTAGTTAGCCAAGACTGCGAGGTAAATGATGGAAAGTGACTTGGTGAACATTTCCGCCGGCTCCCTCAGCATCCTTCAGTGGATCCTATCCAGCCCCATAGATCTGTGAGCATCTAAGCGATGCAATAGGTCACTGACACTTTCCTCTTGGATTATGGGGACTTCATTCCTCTTCCAGTTTCTGTCTTCCAACTCAAGGAACTGGCCATTCAGAGAACAACTAGACCTACTACGAAAGACAGAGGCAAAGGCGGCATTCAGTACCTCAGCCTGTTCATCGTCCTTGGTCACTATGTTTCACCCCTGCACCCAATGAAGGATGGAGTTTCTCCTTAGCCCTACTTTTGCTGTTAATGTATGTATAGAAACTTTTTTTTTCTTTCTTTTATGGCAGTGGCCAGATTAAGTCCTAGTTGGGCTATGGCTGTTCTCATTTTCTCCCTACGCAGCCTCACAAAATCCTTGTAGTCTTCCTGAATGGCCTGACCCTTCTTCCATAGGCCATAAACTTCCATTTTCTTCCTGAGTTCCAGCCAAAGTTCTCTGTTTAGCCAGGCCTGATAACTTTCTGCAGTGGTTTGAACTCATCTGGCAACTAAGCCTTCCGCACGTTCTTCATCCCCCTCTAGGCAGAGCTCAAGATATTCCATTTGCTCTCACACAAAGAACACCACCACCATTTTGCATGGTCTGTCTTTCCTAAAAACTATGTTACCATCCACGACAGCATTCCAGTCATGGAAGCAATCCCATCATGTAGATAACTTTCTGCAGTGGTTTGAACTCATCTGGCAACTAAGCCTTCCGCACGTTCTTCATCCCCCTCTAGGCAGAGCTCAAGATATTCCATTTGCTCTCACACAAAGAACACCACCACCATTTTGCATGGTCTGTCTTTCCTAAAAACTATGTTACCATCCACGACAGCATTCCAGTCATGGAAGCAATCCCATCATGTATTCCTAATTGCAATGAGACCATACACAGACCTCTAGTTCTTCCTGTTCATTCCCCATGCCGTGTGCATTGCTATACAGGCATTTCAGAGACTTAATTGATCCAGAAGGCTTCCCTGGAGGGGTTGAAGAGGATCCACCATAGTCATATGCAGGATTGAAGTGTCCTTTAGGACTGTCTCCCAAGGGCCTTTGTCAACCAGTCTTCTAAACAGGGAAAGTCTGCCCTCCACAAGTCCAATGTGATAGTTCTGATGACCCAGGTCCTTACTTCCTCACAAAATCAAAACTCTACCATTTCATGATCGCTATGCCCAAGAGGCCTCCAACCATTACAAAACCCACAAGTCCTTTTCTGTTTGTGTGAGGGAGCTTTCCCTAGTTTGCTCCCTCACCAGCTGCATCAGGACGTTGTCTTCCACACAAATCAGGAACCTCCTGGACTGTTTTCTCTCTGCTGTATTGCATTTCCAGCAGATATCTGGTAAGTTGAAGTGCCCCACAAGAACAAGTGGCAGTGATTGTGAGACTTCTCCCGGTTGCTTATAAAATATCATCTACCTCTTCATCCTGGTTGGGTGGTCTATAACAGACTCCCACCATCAATCTGCCTGGCTGGACATCTCCCTTTTTCTTACCCATAAATACTCAAACCTATCATCACAAACATTATTCTCAATACAATCAAAACACTCACTAACATACAGGGCCATTCCACTACCTCTCCTTCTCGGCCTATCCCTTCTGCGATAGGGTCCTCGGGAACCTCTCCTGATTGTCATGGCCTTTCAAAGGTAACTGAGAGTGGCCTTACAATGACATCAGCCAGCTCCCACAGCACTCATAGATACAACCCATCAGGCCCCATGGACTTGTGTATGTGTACATACACTTGTGTGTATGTGGCATACACTTGTGGACCGTGTATGCCCAGACTGTCTATGATATCTAAAACATTGATATGAAAAATAGATATTTATTTCCTATAAAGCTTTACATTTTATAGCTTTTGGTCCATGCTTTATCATAAACATAATAAACAAACATTGTTTGGTGACACATTGTTATCTGGATAATCTTCATATGTAAGTAAAGAAGGGTCAGTTTGCCCAATGAACTTTAAAGAAAATTTCTGCAAATTCATTCATTTATATATCTAATATTCTTGAGAAAGATACTCAGCTTCCTACTTTTCTCCATCAAAAACAGTAGAATTATTTCTAAAAATTTTACGACAGATTATTCAGAAATGTAAAGTGAACAATTAATTCACCATTAGATCAAGTATTTGCTTTGCTGTGTGTTAGTAAGGTGTTAAAAGCATTGATTATATGAAAGACAGTAAAGGCTTATCGCTTAGAGAAATTCCAACTGAACTGCTTTTATGACTTTGCCTCACTTTAGCTAAATTTTTCTCTGATGTTAGAGCTTTTCAAATTCCTAGGAGGGTTTTATTCCCAGGAAGAGTCTTATTTTCCATTTCAAAAAGAACTAAAACAATTCTTTGTTTTTACCCCTTTTGATACACATACACATTTCTATATGGTTTGTGGCATTTAAGAGCATTAAAACCCAAACCTTGCAACTTAGAAATTGGATAAAGTTTCACTTTTGAGATTGTGTTGACCATTATTAGCTTTACTAGTCCTTTGGTTTTGCAGACAAAACATAATGCAACAAATTCATGTGATCGACGAGAATTTTCTTTGATTCACCACTTGGAACCCGGTATAGCACAGCATCTGCTCAACCATCATACGTGTTTCCACCTATTTACCTGCTAGCTTCATTCAGACACAGAGACAGAAAGGAATTTCTGGTGAGGACCAAAGCAAGAGAGAGATGAGACAGGAGCCCAGTAGACACTCCTCTCACCTGACATGTGTGCAGTAGAATCCCTGTATTCCTGTTGGGCAGTTCAAAACATGGACTGGCACTAAGGTCACTCATTTCAGTGACATAACTATATTTTAGTAATACTGGGAGAGGGCGATATCCCTGTATTTTTCCTTTCTGTTTTGCCAAAGATTTGGAAAGTCTATTTTCTACTTCAGAATAACTGAAATCTCATATGTTTATGTCTCAGTACTTATCATGATGCTATACTTGTTTGTGTAATGATGGAAAGCTCGGAAACAAATCTAGTGTCACCAAAGGAAACACAAAGAAAAAGCAGGGCTCAAAGATTGAGGTTTGCCATTAGCACAGAATAAGCAGTTACTCCTCTAGCATACATACTCCCCACAGACAGGAAGCCATAGTACGTCTGAAGGCCCTTCTCAGCTCAGTGGAAAAGGCTCTACGTCTCTGCTCCCGTGTTAGCCATCATTATGGTATTCAAGCATGACTAATGACAATGAAATATTTAACTAGTTCGCATCTGGGGCAATAGTTGGCAGTCCGGCTGGGCAGCAGCTCCTGCGAGCAGCAATCAGAGCAGAATTATTGTGATTATTTCTTAATAAGGTGGCTAAACGGCTCTCAGCTGGTCAATGAAAATGACTTAACCTATTCAGCCCTTGTTCAGAAACAACCTGAATAATAGCGATGCAAATAAGAGCTTTCAGCCATATTATAGAGACTTTGACATTTTACTATTATTGAGAAATAACCACAGCAGGATTATGTAGGTGAATTTGCAGACAAGGTGCAGGGAGTTGCTAGTTGTCCCAGTGTCAGCAACTGTGCAACATCCCAGTTCTCTAACTGGCTCAAGTTACATAAATTAACGACAAAATACAGCACCAGCGTTCCAGCTTATGTCAACACATTGATCATATTGACCCCTTTACTGCTCATTTCTCAATTGTCTTCCTTGGCTTGCTCTCTTTTCTGCTGTAGCAAATTTTAGAACTAGTATTTAGAGGAGGGCAAAGAGGAAGAGAGAGGGAACAAGACTGCCCGGTTTATTAAAATGCAACAGCTAACACAAGACATTAAGTTTATCATTAGACACCTGAATTAAAGGGGTCTGCTTCAGAGGTTGTGTGTGCAGAGTACTTTAGAAAATCAGGACATGCACTTAGACACATGTTAGCATAGAGCACAGTATATCATCAGTTTGTACAGGAGACTGGACTGTATGCCATATTAAAACTTAGGGTTAGGTTATTAGTGTGAATACTGGGAAAATTTACAGCATCCTTGATGATGCTTTAGTTCACGAGTGCTGTCTGAAGGGATCTTAGAAACACAGAGAGATCAAACTCTGACCAATCTGATTCTGAAGAACACTAGTCTTTTCAAGTATTTGCAGCAAAACTGCGCCTTTTATTTTTAATTGACTTTCAGAGTTGATGTCCCTTTCAGCCTGAGGGAGGTCACAAAGTTGCAGCTCTCAGACATTCCTTTTATTCTGCAAAGCATTCCATCTCCCAGAGAGAAAAAAAAAAAAAAAAAATGTTTTTCATCAGGGGAAGCCAAAGACTAGTATCACAAATTCTCCTACCAAGCTGTTACCGTTTGGGTTTTTTTGGTTTGGTTTGGTTTTTTCATCCTAGGAAATCAAGGCAAACCCTTCAGGTTTCTAATTTTCTTCAACCTATTTAAAAAATCAAATAATTCTCGGTCATCACATGGTACAAGCTCCCCATTAATCAGGACAAAGCTTTCATGACAATTACATTTGCTTTGGTCTTTAGGCCTGAAATTTCAGGAAACAAATTTTCCTTCATTTTTTGTTGTTTCTATATGTATATACATACATACATACTAACACACACATATATACAAATATTAGTATATATGCCTCATAAGAAAAAAATGAAAGTGTATTCCTTACAGGCATGCCTCAGAATGGGAAATTGTCAGAAAAATCAACAAATATAATTGTCTGCTGACTAACGTAAATTCTTTCCGCTTCCAAATTTACATAAACAGTAAGCATTTCTGAAGGATACCACCAATGATATGACTTCCTCAGACCTTTTTAAAGTGCAAGTTTCCCTTTCCATACCATAAACACTCCAAAAAACTCTTGCTGTTCTCCAGTGGAAAGAAAACCAAAGTAGCCACTTTGTACATCTTCCACTTTACACAAAGTGCACTGTTACAGTGCCTACATATAATAATAAAATAAGAAAAGAAAATAAGAAAACGGAATGTGTTCTTCCAGGAAAAAACCCTGCATATAATGCATTATCCCAAAGAGCATAACCTTCCTGTACAAAACTCACATGCATTTTCTATTATTTTGACTGTGTCAGTAACATTTATTTTGAAATTTAAAGCACTTATTATATCACTTTTTCATTCTATGATTCTTTTTTTAATATTCTCTTGTCAAAGCTGAAACTATAAGATTTAATTCTGGCACAGAAAAGAAATCAAATGAATCCTAATGTGGCCTGGAAGTTTCTTGATGTTACAGAAGGTGGTGCAGGAGGAATAATGTGATGAAAATTTAAGACCGAATGGATAAATTGTAAACACTCACAATAGATGCTAATACATATTCTGCATTCTTGCAAAGTAAGCTATTAATGGAAGAAGCAGTCTTTGCTTACCAAATTCTTACTGCAGTACTGAAAAAGCACAGCACAACTAAGAAGGTCAGAAAACTTTAAAGCTGTGAAAAGTTGAATCCGATACTCCCTGAGATGTAAAGAAGATGAGAAACTTCAAAAGAAAGCATGACAGAAGTAGAGAAGATGAACCACAGTTTTAAACAGCCAATCTTTTCATATGCTCTTCCATGGTATTTTCTCTTTTCTCCTGATAGTGCTACAGTCTGGTTATTATATTACTGCAATGAGAAATAAAATTAAAAATCTACCACTTTCAAAGGCAAGTTTGGTATATCTCCTTCACTGGACAAGAACGACGTGAAATCTGTCTTTTAAAACCCAAGTGGTGATGTACCATCCCGTGGTGATGCAGTAGGGAATATTACTTTTGTTAGCCGTATGGATGTGTTCGATAGCTACTGCTGCATGCCAGGAGATGCGCGCCTGCTCTTTCCACAAACGGGAGCTCTAAAGAAAGTCCAAGAGCTGTACCAAGCTGACATGCCTCCTGGAGTCAGGAACTTTCTCCCCATAAAAAAAATCTCAGCCCTGGAAACAGCCCATCAGCAGTTACGGTTGTGTCAGCCTGGATTTCAAAAGACAATTATTCCCAGGGAAATTTTAGCAGTAGAACTGCTGCTTTGATTTCTGGTCACGGCAGAGGAGTTTAAGGCTAACCACTGTTGTAGACTGTCAACCCAATGGAAGTCCTTTTACATGTAAGATTTAATAACTAGCATCAGGATTTGGGGAGGGGGACACACATACCTCCCATACAACACTGCGACTTATTGACAGTGTAGGTTGGAGAGGCTGTGTCTGTACTGTGGGATTCTGGGACTCACTGGATTAGTTAATGTGATAGGTATTCACAGGAAGATCCCCAAATGTAACTTAAAATAAGTTCTTTCTTTCTAGAAGAAAATACAGGCAAAGAAAGAGAAGACGCATGCTTACACTTGCCAAAATAATGAAATTAGATTTAATGTAAAATATAGTAGGATTACAGGAGGCAGGAAACATTGTAAGGTGGAAAGCTTTGTCTTTTCGGCCTTCTGTATCTGAACTGTCCTTCAATTATTTGTTGAAAAGTAAATATGACTGACAATTTACATGGAAAGCTTCCTATCAAATGCAGCATTGTTAGTTAAACTAAGTTAGAACATATTAAAACAAAATTATTTTAGAAACAAAATTGGGCTGTATTTTTAAAACTGCTGTTCCCTTTGAGAGATTTTAAGAAGTTTTTTCACATATAAAATACCTTTTAAAACAAAAATATTTTGAAATTTAATCAGTCAACATTTAAAAAATGACATTTCATATTTTCTTTGTAAATAGTGCTTTATTCCCCCCCCCCCCAAAAAAAAAAAAAAAAAAACCAAAAAAACCCGCTCCCTCTCTTTTAGGGTTATTAGCTTTGAAATATTTGTTTCTGAAGGGATTTTTATATAGAAAAGAGAAAAAACTCCTTGTTTTTAGTACAATGAAGCATTCAAGGGTAAGGTTTCGCTCCCTCTCTTTTAGGGTTATTAGCTTTGAAATATTTGTTTCTGAAGGGATTTTTATATAGAAAAGAGAAAAAACTCCTTGTTTTTAGTACAATGAAGCATTCAAGGGTAAGGTTTCTTGTAAAAACAGGATGTGTCGTGTTATATAACAATTGTTCTCCGTTCTCTTTTAATGCAAACCTTTATGTATAAAAATGCCAGGAAAAAAAAAATGAAGTGCATCGGTAGCCCTGCATCCTGGAATCACTGCTATCTTACATTAAGAGAAGTACAGTCCAAATGAAGTTATCTGTTGGGGGAGATAAACGCAAAAGAGGAAGAAAGAAGTTTACAAGATGCCAACAAAAAAAAAAAAAGGAAAAAATTACTAAAGTCATTTTCAATACAGTACATAGGCCAGAAGTCTGCCAGATATTTTAACATGTCATATTAGCAGAGAGGGAAAATCTGCGTCCCCATGTTGGGCAATAGCGTTAATGAGTTCAAGACACCAGAAATTCAGGAGCTACATGCACAGAAGACTCAGCAGCAGAGTTACACAAAGGAGGCTACAGGATTCCTGGAATCTGTCAGGAAGCGGGAGGACTTGGAGAGAAAGATTTTGAAGCCAGCCTGTACTTATGTTCACATGAATAAATACTACAACACAGCGGCTCTAAATATTTCTCTTCGTAAAATGACAGTTTAATTTTATGAAATCGGCATAATTTTCACGTACCAAATGCTGAGTTGTGACATGAAACACTTATTTGCATGAATTTCCTTCATGCTGTCAACACAAAGTTTCTTGGCAAACCTGTATGTTTGCACCTGCTCTAGCTATCAAGGCTAGAAAACCAACCTTCATGGGGCCCATAACCTTGGCTTTGCTTTCTTCTTCCACTTTAGTCACTTGCGTTATCCTCTCATCTTCCCCCATTACATTCAGTAAGAGAAAGTCCTCGCTTTGAGTCAAAGGACACTGAGTCAATTAAGATTTCTGTCTTACAGAATCACTGCCACCCAAAACCTGGTGCTTCTGATTTAACAAAGGGAAACAATAAAGATAGCTGGGTTATAGAGATTTCACTTCATTCTGTACCAAAAAAGAGTGAAAAATGCTTAACATAATTTAATCTTTATTGCATTTGACCTTTTTTATTGAAGAATAAATATTTTACCCAGATGCTTTATTTTTTCCTTTGACTGAATTAGGAATATAATTCTATATTTCACGCTTCTTTCTCCATGGTAATAAGTGATTACATTAATTAAAAAATAAAAAGAGCTGAAAAGCGTCAGCCTCCAATGTCAGTTTTGTGAGGCAAAGAAAATCAGTCATAGAAACATAGAACAGTGTGAGTTGGAAGGCACATTAAACTGCATCTAGTTCCAACTCCTCTTCCACGGACAGGGACACCTTCCACTAGATCAGGTTGCTGAAAGCCCCAGCCAGCCTGGCTTAAACACTTGCAGCGAGAGGACAACCTGGGCAACCTGTTCCAGTGTCTCACCATCCTCACAGTAAAGAATTTCTTCCTAATATCTAATCTAAATCTACCCTCTTTCGGCTTAAAACTGATACCCCTTGTCCTGTCACTACATTCCCTGACACAGAGTCTCTTCCCATCTTTCCTACAGGCTGCCTTCAAGCACTGGAAGGCCACCAGAGCCTTCTCTTCTCGAGGCTAAACAACCCCAACTCTCTCGGCATGTCCTCACAGGCAAAGTGATCATCTCTGTGGCCCTCTTCTGGACATTTTGCATTTAATATATCCTTAGTGGAGATTAGAATCTGGCTGTATATTGTTATTCTATATTTTAATTATATTCTGTAGTCATTCACAAAACTTTTGAAGCCTAAATAATACCTCCACAGTCCCACAGCTACTAACCAAAACCAGTGAAGAATAATGTATAAAGTGCCAATTTAGTTCACGTACCTGTGGAATTGTACAAAATTACTATGGATTTTTATAACGTTAAATGATTTTTTAATTTGGCCCAAAATGTTTATTTACCAGCTATCAATTTTATAATGAACTAGACTCTTGTGAAGAAACCTGTTAACAATTTTGAAAGAAAGAAGGGAATGAAAGACATTTTGTATTTAAATGAGCAATTAGAATGCTGAGAAGATTTTAAAGTCCACTATGCCTATTTATATAATTTTGTAATTGTTCTTTACAATACGGTGGTGCAGTCAAGTGTTAAATATTAACAGAGTTAAGGAGATTGCTTTCCACTTCCATCAAAAGACAATCCACAAGTTCACATATTTCATTATATCTCTATATTTTCCTTTTTACTCAATTAACCCTTATCTGTTTTCAGACATGATTATCTCTTAAGATAAAGATCTGGTTGACTATTTCAGACAAAGATTTTGTAACAGAATGTATAAAAGAGACTGTGGGAGAATGCTGTACGTGAACATAGTATAGGGATGATTTTGATCCTAAAACTTGATTTTTTTCTTCCTGACAGACTTACATGACCAAACAATTGTGGTGGGGGACTTCTGCATAGTCTGACGTCTTAAAAAAAAAAAAAAAATCACACAGGTAGTAACATCCCTTTGAGTAGGTTCAGCATTTCAGGGGTGCATAAATTACAGATTCCTTAGCAAGGTGTGCTCTTGGCCTTGTTCAGATCCCACACACTGAAGCTTGGCAGGATACTTGCACATCATCTTTATTCAGCAGAAAAAGACAGGCTTCTTGAGCACTGTCTAGGATAAAGAGCATGATCACTCACCCTGCAGTTGCTTACACTCCACTCATTCTGATTGTAACAATAGAGCAGATCTACCCTGTCAAATAGAAACTGCTTAAATTAATTCTTCCCCCTACTTCAATCTCTCTTATCCAGTAGTGTCTAAGGTTAAAGCTGTGATTTAACATTACTGTATTGAGACTCATAATTTTTTGCTGTCTGCATAAACATGCATGAGTTTTATAGCACATTTACATACCTTCAAGTACTCATACATAAACATTTTACCAATTCAATATAAAATAATACTCCATAATACTGTTGGTACTCTAAATCATTTAAGTCAGTCAGAAAATTAACAAAAAGTAAATTTTTCACAGTGTGTCATCGATGCTTTATTTCATTCTGAGAGCATCCTTTGGCATTCATGTTCCTACTGGGATTCAGAAATCCATAAGATCATTTTACTACAAAAAAGACCCACTTGGATATAAACAGCCTGCCATCGAGCAGAGAGCAGACTTTTCATCACTCACAATTCCCTCTACCTCTATCTCCACCTTTTCCAGAAGTGAAAATTTGAGTATTTAATGGGTTTTGTGAGAACAATTACTATTTTGAGACTCCATATGAGAC
>NW_010430743.1:35403-52884 GCF_000710305.1 Buceros rhinoceros silvestris
AGGAGGAGGGGAGCCTGCAATAACTATATGTCTCTTTGGAGAGCTGATGTGAAAGGGCTGACCTTGTGCCTCTTTCCGATTCCATGGGCAGAAGCCTGACAGGACACTCACCCATCACCATTAATAATCAGAGGAAGCCAGGCTCATGGGGCACTGGCTTGGATGAAGAACAAGATTAAAGACGGTTACAGAGTTCCACATGAGTTATTAGCTGTTAGCCTGACGTAAACATGACTAACGGTTAATAGAATTAGTCTGGCTGAGCAGAAATCACTTGCAGAAGCCTAACACTTCCATCATGAAATATTTCATAGAGGAAGGAGAAGGGTAAGGAAAGCCTTGCATGTCACTTTGAGAGCCTGGGTGGGTTATGACATTGCTTGAAACAGAATCCTCTCAAGGAGGCAGATGTGCTTTTTGTCTTTGCACCGCCGCTTTGGAGCTCAGAGGAAAATAAAACTAATGTGAGGAACAGGACAAACTGATAGAAAATGTCTCTGATCTCAAACCACTTTCTTACACTCTCATCTTTTTCAGAAAACGTATTTCAGTAAACTACTGACATTTTTGTCACTATGGATTTTTTTTTCTCTGAATTTGTACATTAATTTTGTTACTAAGTTTCAAGCCACTTAAAAGTCAATGATGTGGGTCTTTTTGGTTTTCTTTTTCTTGATGTTCTTTTTTTTTCACCATCATTAAACTCATTAAACAGCATCAGATCTGACACTTCATTGTTAAGCAGGCACTAAGCAAACTGAAAGTGAGATCTAGCAAACTTGCCTGAAGGAGTCAACAAGCAATTTTCTCCTGAGCAATCAGTTATCGGACTTTAAAAATAAAAGACAAAAGATTCTGGATATCATGTACACAGATACACATTTAGACAAGCACCAAAGACAAGCAAGGTATAGTTACAGATTTTTATCACTGTAACTGACACAAAAATCTGTTTAGGCTTCTTACAGAGGCTAGAAAGATACAGTTAAGAAGTATAGCATTCACACAGCCTGCAACCACACACACACACACCAAAAAAAAAAAAAAAAGAATCATCATCACAGGCTACACTGTAACCCCACCTTCCACAACCATTTTTTCTTATGAAGAACAAAGACAGAGGATGGACAAATATCAGCAAAAAGAAATACAGAGAGGACTGGGTGCGAGTGAAAGATCTTAATTTCATTTGCATTCGCATAAGTCATGAAATCAACAGCATGTTAGTTGTTCATTATTAGCTCTCTTTTGTTCCACTACATTTGATCAGGAAAGAGGAAAAGGAGAAGTGAGGGGAAACATTTGTGAAAATGATGCTGAAAGAAGCCATACAAGTAATTTACCACTTTTTACTCCACTTTTGTTGAATGCACTTTAGAATGCAATGGTATAAATGACAAAACAAACCTTTGTGATCACGGAATCTGGAGACATTTTAAAATGGCATTTCAGAATAAAAAAGAAATAGCTTGCAGGGGAAAAAAAGAGAATCAGTATCTATCAGTTTTGCCTGAAATTAACTCCTCAAGTCCCAATATCCTGAAAACCTGAGATGTTGTTTTTCTCATGCTTATACTAGAAAGACTGAAAAACATTGTACACACCCAGTGCTGCAAATTTCAGCAATTTAATCAAAGATTTGGGAAAAAATTGCTTCAAGGATGTAGCGCAATTGCAATTCTGTGAATGCTCTTATCAAGCCCATACATTTCCTACAGCTCCTATTTTTTACATATGATCACTGTAGATAACATGTTCCAGGACATCCAGTACTACTTCTATTCACAACAGCTACAAAGCACAGTGAGACGAGAGTACGCAGTGCCCTGGGATAACAGCATGGCACTATGGACCATTTTGCCTTTGGTTCTGCTGATTTATCTGTTTAAAAGCATGTTCTCACTCATTTCACAAATCCATTTCTTAGCTCGGAAGCTGAAACACTGCTTTTCCAAGCACTAGAGTCAACCAGGGGAAAGACAAGTAAAATTGGGAAGAGAGAAAAGAAATATAAAAATACTCTTTTAAAATAATTTGTAAACCACAAGGGAGCTAACACTTATTCTTTGACCTTCAATACTACAGTCTTTTGCATCCACTACAAATAATAATACATTAAAGGAGAAATATTATTTTCAGTTTAGGAAACAAAAACGGATTATACTCCATTCAGTTTTGCATTGAAAGCAGTTGTATGTAGAGTTATTTCACGTTCCACATACGGAGCTAGTTAAACTTTCTTTTCTGTGTGGTATAATGTTCTTCCAGGGACCTCCTCAACAGACTGTTCACTAACAGCCAGCTCATAATATTTATTTACTATATAAGCTTTTGGCAGAGCTTCCACAACAAAGAAAACAGTTTGTGCCCCCTGCATCTAATACGCTTAGTAGGCACCTTCTGAAAATACTGATACAAGTGAAATTCTACTTCAAGATGTACAGCTACAATGTTAATAGATACCTTACAAATGTTATCCTGAACTTCATTCCTGAATTTTTCAGGAAAAACTCTGACACAGCATAGTAACTGTAATGTGGGCAAATCATGAAAATATACCTTACAACAAAACATATATTGGTTTTCAATTTTTTCTGTCCTGTTTGGGAAGAAAAAACAACCACCCCAAAAAAAGCAAACGTTTTTGTGGAACTAATAACTAATAGAAAGAAAACACATATGTAAGAGATTTATAATATAGCAGTACAATTATTTACAGCACAGGTTGATGGTGGTGAACATGAAAGACATCAAAACTTTTTGAAGATTCTAGAAAAAATACATTTACTCCATAAAAAGTTGCTTTCATAATCTTCCAAAGAACATATCACCAAAAGTGATACAAATAATACTAAGCAGTGTATATAGTAGGACTGTTCATTTACATGCCCGTGTGTACCATATTAATAAACACTGCAGACTGTAGCAGTGACTTTCTAAGCATGACTGAATAAAACATCTTGACAGGTCCTCACAGAATATGAATAACTGTATTTCACAAAGAGAGAATCAAAGATAGAGAAAAGTGATCTGAAAAAAATCTGTCAGGGCAAGCAACAGAATATACTAGAGCTGGCATTTTAATTAATTCCAAGTCTGTATCTTCAACATTGACTGCGTCCTTCTTGGCTTTAAGTGATACATTTAAAAACCCAGAAGATTCATATCTAAAAGATTATGTCATTTTTAAAAACTGCATCCCGAGAAGGCAAAATTGGATTAATAGCTGACAATTATAGTTACTTAATAGTTACTTAAAAACTGCACGACCTGGCACAAGCAAACACTGTCAACTTTGAGATTTCACTTCTAAGATTGTCTTGTTGACGCCTTCATGTTGCAGCAAGTCACATGCGAAGAGCACGCAACATGCATTTGGTTTTATTACCTGTCACATAGGTAACTTTGAAATGCCCACACTTAATCAAAAGAAAGCATACAAAACAGCACCAGTTTCTTTAATAGCTTAAAAGGTCCATGAGAGCACAAACCAATGCGTTCCTGGTGAAGGAAAACCATACGGGGGTGGGGGTGGGGGGGTGGTGCAGGGAAAAGAAAAGAAAAAAGCTACACTTCAATTTTCCAGACGGATTGCAATCTGTAGAAAATGCGCAGCACTTTATGTTTTGAGTTATAATTTGTGGCTATTCTACATTGTGTACAAAGGGAAGTTATTCTGCATAGATAAGAACAAGAAGTTTGATTATTCAGGTGCAGTGTCATGAACACTAGAACTCTTCTTCCCCCTATAGAGCATGGGTGACCATTCTCTATAAAACCTTGGCTTGTAACAATTACATTTGAATAGCACCGTGTGAAATTCTCTGCTTTTGTTTAATATATGTTACTTTTTTGTATTCTACAGAAGCTTGCTCAAATACGCTATTATTTTCAAGATGAATTGGTTATATTTTTTAGTATTATTTATTCATGATACTACAGCATTATCTAGAATTTGATTTAATAAAAAATTGGTTTTCTTATTGAATTCACAAACTACCTACACATTTAAGGTGATTAAGCTGATGTTAAACTCTGCATATTTTAACTACCAATCACTAAGGAGTATATACAGCTGAATAAAACCAAATGGTTTGCAGGGATCAAAGCAAATTTCTTGTAGAAGTTCACACCTGCTCTTCTGATCTTTATGGTGCCTGATCTATGCAGATGAAATGAGGACTTACTCTATTATCTTCTGGATGACCCAAACATTGTGTCAGAGAGGTAAAAGTTTAAGTTCATCCTATCCTTATGTTCAAAATATCTCAGTGGTGAGCAGTTACCAACACATTTAAAAATCCCTTTAACCGAATCCAAGTTAAAGTAAAATGCATATTACACCCCACTCCTCCCCCCCCACCAGTTTTCAAAATAATACACTTTTTTTTTCCCCTCTCTTCAACTCCGCTACTAATAAATGAGTTCAAAAAGAGACACTTGGTCTTTCCAGTTATGGTTAGACCAGAATGGTTTTTTTCCACCTCTCAAAAGCAGATGTAGCTGCTATGCTTTCACAGGGAAGATGGCAGTCATAGCCTTTTCCTCACTTTATACCCCAGACAGCACTCTCAGAGAGAACCTCTGCTTTACTGCCTGCATCAGGTATCACCACCTCTAGGTGGAATGCTTATAGCCATGCTGCTCCATAAAGTCTTCCAAAGCACCCTGGCAGAATCAGTCTTTCTCCTAGAAAATGACTATATTTGCTACCTACACAGGGAAACATCTGACTGGGCTTTTTGAATAAAATTAGTACTTTGCTGCTTCCTTAGATATGTATGGGTTTTATACCCTGTGTTTGACCAAATCACAAATTCTACTCAGTCAGGAAGAAATTTCATTCGCTCTCTCCCTTTGGTGAACCACTGATAAATCTCATTCTGATATTCAATCAATAAATACTACTGATTTTGTTTTCTGTATTAACAAGCAGAGTTGACAAATATTTCAATGTTATACAGATTTGTATCTCATTACTGTTATTAATACAAAATATGGTAGTAATTAGTCATTCCCAGATGATTGATCTTCAACATATTTTTCTAAGCCACTCTCAACTTCTCACGACTTAAGGTAGCTTCAACCTGTACAATGATCAGCAGGCCTGGATCTTTCACCTTTAGTACTGCATGCTGAAGATCACTGTCACTTTACTCTTTTTGCATGAATTATGCAGATTACTGACTCCCACAGAAGCATGCTGTCAATTTTTTATTTTTTTTACATAAGACGTTCAGTACCTTCCTGCACGAACTCGCAAACTGAAGTGTCCAAATAATGCTTTCCTTCACGTATTACTAAATGGAAAAGACCATAAAAATATAGGAGCATGTGCTGATATTGGTTGGAACAGTTAATTTTCTTCATAGTAGCTGGTATGGAACTAGGTTTTGGATTTGTGCTGAAAAGAGTCTTGATAACACGGGGATGTTTCAGCCATGGCTGAGCAGTGCTCACACAGAGTCAAGGCCTTTTCTGCTTTTCACCCCTCCCCATCAGCGAGTGGGCTGGGGGTGCACAAGAAGTTGGGAGGGGACACAGCTGAGACAGCTGACACCAACTGACCAAAGGGATATTCCAGACTATACGAGCTCATGCTCAGCAATAAAACAAAGAGGAAGTTTGGCCAGGGGTCTGCTGCTCAGGGACCGTATGGGCATTGGTTTGTTGGTGGTGAAGAGTTGCTTTTCATTTGCATCACTTGTCTTTCCTGGGTTTTATTTCTATCTCTTTATTTTCCTTTTCATTAAAATTTACTGTTATTTTAGTTTTATTTCAATTACTAAACTGATATAAGCTCAGCCCATGAGTTTTGTCACTCTTTCTCCCATCCTGCTGGGGAGGGGGAGTGAGTGGCTGTGTGGTGCTATGTTGCTGGCTGGGGTTAAACCAAGACAGAGTGTAGTTTTTTCAGATTAAGAAGGTGGTTCGTTGAGCATTACTTTTCTTGTCTGTTTTCCAACAACCTTTCAAAGGACTCAGGTTGGTATAACATATTCTTAGAGAACTGAGCATGTCCAGCACAGAAGCTAAATTCAGGTCATATTATCATAAAATGTAACTAGCTAGTTTTTTATATTTTTTAATTGAGTCAGCTGGCTACACAGTTTCTATTACCATCAAAAGAAAGAGCCCAGCTAATGGATTACATCTTTTCTCATATTGCTCATGCTGTCCTAGAATGTGATTATTTCAGTTTTATTGGCAATCTGTCATTTTGCTAATTCAGTATATGGACAGTTCAGGACAGCAGCTGAAAATTCTGCAAGACAATCCTTCCTTGCAGGCTGCTGGATTTCTTTTTACGGTCTGTGATTCTCTGCGTGTGAACAGGCTAATGCAAAAACCCTGCATTTTGTCTTTTATGAAGTCTCATTCCAGAGTGATTCTTCCATACTCTGAATAAAAGTGAAAGCAAGTTGGCAAGATCTTTGTTTTTTTTTTTTTTTTACAAATTTAAGACAGTCACTGTTCCTTTAGAAGCAAAGAGTGTTACAAGTGCTGAGTAAGAGTATTTTGTTTACTAGCCACCGGTTTAGGCTCTGCAATCTATAGCTTGAATTGTTGGCCTATGCAACAGGCTTTCACAGCTTGTTCTATTTCCTTGGGCACCTGAGGTTCATATAAATAGGTCAAACCTTTTTTTTTTTTTTTTTTAATTCAAATATCCTTCATGCACCATTAGGAAAATAAGAAAATACGTTTTTCTGCAGTGACACACAGTCACAAGTCTACCGTCTCTGTTTAAAATCCTAGTTTGTAGTAACAGTGACATATGGGGTAATTTAATCTCACGACCAGGTGCATATAACATGTTTATCTGCAAAATAGCCTGTAGGAACAAGCAAGAAATGACTGATAGAAATGTTTTTGGAATCCAGGCAGAGCACTCTGGCACATGTATTTAATAAGTCTAGATAGTGTCTCAAGTGTCCTGCATGTTCTTTTGTATCTCTCCATACACTTAGGGATTCATTTAAACCAGTATTAATTCATCCCCACCCCTTGAGCCTTGAAGTCATATACATGAAAACAGAACTAAACATTTTTCAAGTTCTAGAGTAGATCTGGTCACATCAGATTAACACAAGGACACTTAAAAGCAACTTCAGGTAAGAGCGCTTTTCTGCCTCAGGGAAACTCAGGTTGTTAATGTTTTTAGCTACCTTTAGCATACTGAGATGCAGCAATGAGTCAAATTCAAAGAACTGATCATAAGTAGTTTCTACTTTTCATTCCATTTTAAATTTCTAGTTAAAGCTACCAGCTCAAAGTCAGCGGCAGATGGAGCAGAGCACTGATTTCCACATATTCCTTTTCATCTTGTTTCTCCGTGGTAAGAATCTTCTTAGTGATTCTTGAGCAGTCAGTATCATAATGCGGCATCTCTCTCAAACTCAATTCTTTCAGTTTTGCACACAATACTATACATATTGAAAAGCGACCTGTAACACCATAAAGTTACAGATCATAAATCTTATGATTTATGACTACCTAGACTATACCTGAAAATGATTGTGAATAGGTATTGATAGAAAGGTGGCATTAAAACAAAAAGAATCAGCTCTGGATTTAACTCTACGCAGGATGAAATAAGAAGGTTTAAATTTCAAATCAAAGTGTATGATTTCTTTGTTATGCACTACTGAACTATACAGTCATGAGGTGGATTATTCTTTCAGCTTTTTTTTTCTTTTTTTTCATGTCTTCTGATGTATTCCCCATCATCCATATTAGATTCAGCTGCAAAATTTGTCGCAGACCTTCATATGGCTCAGGAAGCCACATAGCCTCTTCTGCTAATATCCAAGGCAGTATTTCCTGACCTTTTACTTGACCAGAAGACCAACTCCCTAAGACCAAAAATCAGTTTTCCCTGTCCCCCACATGATGGATATACAGATGATGTATCTGCTTATGTGACTGGATGCACAGAAACTGCACAACATGACATGACGAAATTCCATCTACGTGGTGGCATTACACAAGATGAATATTGGCCTGTCACATGACAGACATGCTGCTAGTCATGTGAGAGGCAAGAGACAAAAGAAAACCTAGGACAAAAGGCCATAAAGAGCAGACCACCATGACAATGAAATCAACATTGCTCAAGTCTAAGGGGCTGCAGAGTAAGGAGGGCCACAGACAACACTTATTGGACATGTCTGCCCATACAGGGGGTCTTATTGCTTTATAGCCTTAACAAATAGATGGGAATTCCCACTACATATGAAAATGTAGAGAAAAGCTAGCAAGGAGACGTAAGCATAAAGTGTAAACCCCTCAGAATCAATTGGTTGAAAAAAAATAGTTATATTATGACTTACATTCTGTAGAGTATGTAAGTGGTAATGACATTAAAATATATATGTGAATGAAAGTGCTAACATTAGAAGTAGCCAGGAAGTGGTCTATATGTTTTTTCCAGATTTTTGGCTAATTTTGAAGGTTAAACAATTTGGACTGTAGGCTATAAATTCCAGAAGGCCCAGCATTACACAAGAACTGTTTGCCAGTAACCTGTGTACATCAACAGCTCAGTTTTCACTGTTACTTCTCATGCTCACAACAGGATTTAAGATCTGTCCTAACACATTTAACGCTTTTAACGATGACATTAAACAATTGTATATACGCACGTACAGCATGGTTGTCCTATTAAGACACTAAAGATAAAACTCTAGCAGTCCACCTCTGATATCATCAAGTCACAGTAGGTTGCTAATTTCTAGTTAATTAAATATGCAGCAAGCAGATAATACAGTGTGTAAAACCCTTATCCTCTTTGAATTGCACACCTCCTTGAGACCTGAAATTTCCCTCCAAAGCAAATTCAACAAAAAGGGTAAATAAAAAAAAGTGATGAGAAGAACAGAAAGCTAGTGAATAGCTAAGCCGGGACCTATGGGTTTATTACATATATACATGACATTTTAGTCATTTTACCTTCAGAGACAGAGTTTGTTATATCAAATCTACAAACATGCAGGACCTCATTTAGTCAGCATTACAACATCTCCAGTGTTCTTAATCAGTCACCACAGTGCTATTAACCTCCAGCCTTCTTCACTTTGGACACTGGCTGTGTGATAGAAACTGAGCTCAGATGAGAAAGAATACAAAAAAAAAAAGTAAATATCTATTTAAACTGTTTGTGAATCTGTGTTTATATTACAAAATTTCATAAAAAACACCATTGAAATGAAAATCATTGTCTTCAAGATTTTTTGCTTACTCAGCTGTAACCGTCAGAATCGTGTCCTATTTACCTTTTTATTTTATCTAAAAAGAGTACTAGTGGCTTCTCGTGTTCTCTCAACACACTCCCTCTGCTGATAAATGAAATAGATAACAGAAAATTACCAACCTATGCAATTAAACTTCTTAGTGACTGAGAAGGGAATCATAGTTTACACACAATTTGTTTCACATCTTCTACAAGAAGCTTCAAAAATTTTCATTCAGCTCCTGAAATCAACCTCACTGCATTTTGGAGGGGCAGAGAGTGGGGTCACGTTCAGAGCACTTCAAAAAAGCCTAGATCTGCTACACTCTAAATGCTCTGCTTCACCTATACTGGGTATCTTATTTTATAGCACTTTCTATTTCACCAAAACCGCAATCTAAACCTCATTTTGAACACTGTGATTTATTTAATAATGCATACATATATACTGTATGTATCGTTATATTACATAAACACATTCAAAAATAATGAAAAACAAATGCACCTAACATATGTAGCCTAGTGGTTAGCTTCCCTCAGGTGAGACCTGTAACTTCAGGAGAAATAAAATGTCCTGGGGGAGTTGAATTGTTGACAGCAGTGGCTTTAATTAGGCTTCACTTTGGTTCATGTCATCATTACTGCTCTTTCTGGCTGTATACATCTTTCTCAGAAGAACTGTCTAGTCAGTCTTAAAACCTAAAGTCAACTGTCATTCATTCTTCCCAGAGCCATGGACCTCTGGGTTGCACCTAGCACATATTTCTATATCAAGGTTGTCTTTATTGATAAGAAAAGTACTGCTAACTTTCTGTCATAAGAAAATGCTGCCCTGGTGGAACGTCCACTCTTCAGTATATCCTAAAAGAACCACAAGAGAAAGAGAAAATACTTTGCTATCAGAGAGAAGGGAAAAAAAGACCCTCCACACACAAAACAGCCCTTACTAATGGAGCAATATGGAAATTAGTATTAAGAATTCAAAGTTACCACCTTAGCACCAATAAAAATCGATTTAAACTCATGAGACTGCCTATTCACCTTCAAAGCACCTTCTCCTCTATGGCAGGGCTTTTTCCCTTTACAGCTGATTTTCTTTGTGCATTGTTGTGTCAAACAAACCCCAATCTTTTCTGTAATTATGTGTTTTATAGCTATTGTTAACTCGACATTTTCACAATATTTTTACTTTCAAGTTTAACTTATTTTATATATTGGAGTGGTCTAATAGTATCATCTAGGGCTAATTAATTACCCATGCTCATTATAAAAGGCTTAAGGTAACTAGGATTTATTTTTTCTATAACACAATGTACCACTCAAATACATTACCTGCCTTTGTTACTAAGCTTTGTTGGCAAAACAGACTTTGTTTTTAAACAAAAAGGCATTTTGCATGTCTTTTTCACAGAATCAGAGAATTGTTTTCTTTGGAAAAGACGTTTAAGATCATCAAGTCCAAATGTTAACCCAGCACTGCCAGGTCACTACTAAACCGTATCCCTAAGCACCACTTCTCCACATCTTTTAAATATCTCCAGGGACAGTCACCCCACTGCTTCTCTGGGCAGCCTGTTCCAATGCTTCACAACCTTTTCAGTGAAGATATTTTTCCTAATGTCCGATCTAAACCTCCCCTGGCACAAGTCAAGGCCTTTTTTTCTTGTCCTATCACTTGTTACTTGGGAGCACAGACTGACACCCATCTCGCTACAACATCCTTTCAGGTACTTGTAGAGAGTGATAAAGTCTCTCCTGAGCCTCCTTTTCTCCAGACTAAGCAATCCCAGTTCCCTCAGCCGCTCCTCAGAGGACCTGCGCTCTAGATCCTTCACCAGCTCCATTGCCCTTCTCTTGACATGCTCCAGCTCCTTGTAGTGAGGGGCACAAAAGTGAATGCAGCATTTGAGGTGCGGCCTCACCAGTGCCGAGTACAGGGGGACGATCATTTCCCTCCTCCTGCTGGTCACACTATTGCTGATACAAGCCAGGATGCCATTGGCCTTCGTGGCCACACTGCTGGCTCCTATTCAGGCAGCTGTTGACCAACATCCTCAGGTTCTTTTCTGCCAGGCAGCTTTCCAGCCACAATCTTTCTACTATTTAATTATGAAAACAAATAAGAACCTTCTGTCTTAAACTTCTGAAATCTAAACAAATGTCAAAAAAAAAAAAAACTTTTCTAGGGATTAGATTTTTGCTCTTGTATTATGCATCCATTTGACTGTATGAATATTGGAACAGTCTAATTTGAAATCCTACTGGAGTATTTGGAGCTGACAACAGAGCCATAAGTCATTGAAAATTTAATTTCCTCTAGATTTACAGTGAAAGCTCAGCTTTGATCTATGACATCTATGTCCCCACAAACTGGCCATTCTTAATATCATCACACTTCAGACGCGCTTCTATCACTGAAATATAAGGTATAAGGTATATTTGGATCACTGGTACAGGACTACAATAATGAATTAATAAACTGAAAGTGACAAGAGAATGCTTTTAAGAACGCAAGTATGATGAACAGACATCAATCAGCATGCTAAGCCTCTGATTCAGCAAAGCGCTTCTGTCCCAGTCCTAATTTCACACACGTTAGGAGCCCTGTTGATCTGAGCCAGCCTCAGACCTGGCACACTGAGGCACAAAGGGGGAGTGGGGCATTCCCCCTAAAGCACAAGCCTGCCACAGCTTTGTTCCCATTAGGGACAAGTCAGACCTGTGTGGTAGCACTAGCAGCAGGAGATGACTAGAGCAGAACCTGCCCTGGGAGTAGGGGTTTGCAGGGAGGTGATGACCAGGTTTCCTCATGTTTTCACAGGATGATAGAATTGTTTAGTCCAGAATTGTGTTTCAAACCCACAGAGACCTTGCCCTGTGGGGCCAAATGGCCACCCTCCCTCACCACTCTTCCCTATTCAAATCTCACAGGGGGGCGTTTGTTCATTGGGGGTTTTTTATTGTTTTTGCTGTGACCATAAAAGGCATCTTTAGAAATACACAGGTACATTGATGGGTCCATCACAGGTATAGCTTACAGATCGGCTGCTCTACACATAGTGGCTCATACACTAAATTCTAAAACCACTATGAAACATCACTGTCCTGAACAAGTCACTAGGGTAGCTGGAGTTATAAAACAGAAACCAAAGAAACAAAAGTTTTATGTGGCAATATTCAATTCTGGGACACTGAAAGCAAGGCTCCTATATTTAAGATATACAAAAAAAATAGGAAAGATGCAGCAAAATAAGGAATCAAAATTAAGCTTCAGCATATGAATAAGGTAGTGGGGTACAGGGAATTATATTACAAGACATAGGAAAAAAAAAAGTGGGAAACAGAGGGGAAGAAAGAGGAGGAGGAAAAAGAAGGAGGAAAGAAGGAAGGAAAGGAGGGAAGACCCACCATGCAGAAGCAAATGAGTTTGAAGTTCCCAGCAGAACAGGAAATGCTATTTTGCCAAATCCAGTCCAAAGGGTATCAGCTTACCAACCAAACCATTCACTTCAGGTAAACTCCAGCTACCCTCCTCAACTAAGACCTGCAGAAAGACTTTGAGAGAATTTTATGCTTTCCTTGTCCTTCAAAAAAACCCCATGAATTCTTTTCCAAAATTACTAGACTTCCACTGCTTTCAACCCAGTATTATTTTAGAACAAACCAGCCTGCTTTAATTTACTTTTCTTTTCAAATGTCTGGTCTCCATTCCCATCTGATATACGTAAGACCATAACTCACTATGCTGCTGGGAGATTCCTAACTTCTCATGCAGCAAAACAACCTAGTTCAGCCCAAGTAGAATCATGAAAAGAATCATTCAAGCATCACAGTAGTTTAAAGAAGTCACAACATCTATTAAATGAACAGTAAGAAATTAAAAAAGCTTAAGTGCATGTTTTCGCTTTTTCTCGGAAACCAAGGCAATCCAATGGAATAGTTGGTAAGAACGTAAAACTTTTATTTTCTCTCTCTTTTCCCTTATTTTCTCTATCTTTCTGAAACTAGAGAAAACACTCAAGAAAATTGCCACGTAAGTAGAAATTTTCAGGTATCGGCACCAATTGCTCCATTTTTCTGATCACTCATCTAAGTAAGGGAAATCAGTGCAAGAATTTAGCCATTTGAACCGTACAGTCAATTATAAATGTAGTTTCAAGTTAACAAATCATGCATAATATTATTGTGAAGGTTCTGTATTACCTTTTTCATAAATTAGTGTTCATTATACCCAAATACAGGTTGAACTTTCTATGAAGTTTTTTTCTATGCTTTCAAACTTCATAAAAAATTGTGGTATACACTAATTGTCTTGTCCACCTTTTTCAAATGGCATACCAAAGAATAAAATTTATATTTATAAATACTTTAGTACCTAAATGTAGGCAATACAAATCATATCAAGTAAAAAGTACTGGGTATTACAAATTACATCCTCACAATGAAGTACCTCTTAGACTATGGAAAAGAAAGACACATTGGCTCCTAGACCGTGTGCCAATCACAAGTCAAATTACCCTGTTCAGTGCTGGTTTTGTGGGAGGGTTTTTTTATACTGAGAGTGCTAAAGCAATAATGCTGAATGAAAAATAATCCTACCATTTAAAAAGCTCATCCTATTGCCATCACTCAAGCAGCAGGAAATTCAGCTGCTAATGAACACCTCTAACCTTAATTACACATCTAAGAAAAAATTTGCTTTGCCTGACTAAGTATAACTGCAAGGAAAAAGAAGGTTTACAGAGTAAGAAAAAATGACATCTTCAAAACTATTATAATCAAATTTTCTAATTCCACTGACGAAGTTTGTATGAACATATTTTTGTATGTGAAGAGAAGGGATTCATAGATCTGATTGCAGAATGGTAATTAAAGCATTGGTGTAAGATTAGAAAATGATAAAATTTCCATTGAATCTAAACCAGTATATCCTATATATTCCAGACAAAAAAAAAACCACCAAAAAACCCAATCAACCAACCAAACAAAAAAACCCACCAAAAAAATTCTGAAAACTGTCTCTCCTGACTTTCCAAGCGATTACTCTCATTTAAAAGTATAACCAATTATTAGTGTGCCACAAATCTTCATATTGTTCTAACTATCCATCTTCATTTTAACGCAACCAACCACAAACGTTGTATTTTTGAATTTCTCATATTCTTCAATGACATCTCATATTGTTATGTATGCATAACAACTACAAAACATTCTGTAAGTCATCTTGTTAGCAGCGTGCTCTTCTAGTACCAGTACAAATACTCAAATGAGCTATCACTGAACAGAAATGCAACCCTCACTTTCTAACTCAAAAAAAAAAAAAAATCAATTTACAATCTCCAATGAACCTCTCTCATTCTGTTTTTGTTTGTCCTTGTTTTCTCCTTATTAAAGGAAAATTGCAAAAGTTACATTTTTGCCACTGATTTATTTTGGTCAATTAATGAAGCATGAATATTGTTTTAAGAATTAAGATTAAGGGCTTATTTTTCACAAATTATATGAGTAGTTGGATAGGAATTGTATTTCTCTATAATCTACAGGATATTTGCAGTTTTGCATGACTCAAACTCCTGGAAGATGACAGGTTTCCACAATATATAGACAATTGTTTCAGAAAAGAATTAGAATACGAGAAAGAGACTATATATCAAATGGAAAAATAAAACATTATCCTCTAAATACCTGGAAAGTGGGTTAGGTTTGGGTTGGGTTTTGGGGTTGGTTTTTTTTTTCTCAGCAAGGAAGCAGGAAAAGAACATACATGTGTCTTTAGTCTAACTTAGCTTTAACTCTCTTCTGCCCTGTAATTCCCAGACAAAACCAGCTCCATCACAGCCTTCTGTAATCGTAAGTGGAAATCTGCAGAAGCTGGCTACAGGCAGTCTTCAGGAATGCAACAGCAATAGTCAAAACTACCTAAAACCAGTCCTCAAGTAATAAGTGAGGGAAGATGTTGTCAGCCCACCAGGCCAGTGCATATGTTTAATCAGAGGAAATGCTCCTGGGATGTCCCTGAGGCAGGAGGTGTCTGTCCCATGCCTGGGAGTTCAGAAGCACAGAACCTGTCTCATTCACAAAGCAAAAGAAGTACCTCATGTCTCTTCAACTTCAATAATTCCTCTTCTTTTTAATTTTTACATCTTAATTACTTTGGCAACCTCCTTCCTCTGCCCCAGAAATCAGGGACTGGCTGACCTTGTATAACAAAACTCTGTCACTTCTCTTTCTCTGTGTCATTCTAATTCTTGGTAAACCTAAATTGCTGTAATGATCAATACTCTAAGTCACAACTGAGTCTGACAAATTTACAGAAAACACACACTACTAACTCTGCAATTTTAATCGGTGCTTTTTTTCCTAACTAAAAACAAATTCCCCAACATGGTATTCACATCCCACTATGTGAACACTTACCAAAGCACTGAACTCTTTAAGAAACTCCACTCTTGTTTGTACATACAAAATTGTCTTCCAATACACCACTAGAAGTAACTGGCTGAAAGATTCTTTATTCAGTTTAGCTAGACAGAAAAATATTTTCTGTTATATGTGAGTTTAAATACAAAATATGCAAATGAAAAGTATTTTCTATATGGGACTTTGTGAATATTTGTTGTTGTATTTACAGTGTGATACCATTTTAACTTTTCTGATGCTTTACTACATAGGTCTGATTTAAAAAAAAATAAAAAATCATCTGCTTTTGCCACACATCTTTTCTGCTTGCACTTTTAAAAAGGTAAAAAAAAGCCCTAGTTGTCCTCTATTTTAAGCCCATTTCGTACATTTCAGGGTTTTTTTGTCCTTCCTCTGACAGAACACATTCTCAATTGCTCTAGAAAAGTAACTGATTGATTTTTGGGTCATGCATTATTGAAGCAATTATTTTCTATGTTTCAAATTCATATTATTTCCCCCTGACTGCACAAAGGTGTTAACTTCAGTTCTTTAAGTGATTGACAGTGACCTCCTTGAGTGACCATGAAGCACTGTACAGAACAAGCCACTATTTCAAAGGCTCTATTGCATCTCAAACGCATTGTTATTACTTCCGTTAATTTGTGGGAGTTGGTGCCTCTGTAGACTAACGCATGACAAACAAAATAACACTGTCCTTAACGAAGAACTCAAGATCCCAAACATTTCAAAAATTTTCTAAGTTACTCTGGTGATGCTGTATAACAAACTATATCTTTTCAAGTTACTTGCTAAGTTAAAGAAAGCAGGGAGTTAAAGAAAACAAGGAAGTGAAGAAGTATCACTTTTTGATACATCTTTCTAGTAGAAACACATAAAAGGCCTCACTCTTTCTTTGGCAAGTTCAGAGGAAGTTCCCCAAGTATGGTAATTGCTAAAGGCACAGCCTACCTGAAAGCACCACTGAAATAATTGAGACCTTGACTGCATTTGCCCAGCGCCCAGACTGAACTGTTCCATGACTGTGCTATGAAAATAAACCTAGCATAAATAACTGTTATGCAGGAGCTTACCCCAAAGCTCTCGGCTATACCTCACCTGCTCCAATTATTAGGTATGCACAGAAAAGAGAAAGAGAACAGATAACTCCTAACAAACTTGCATCCAGGTAACACATTTGGAGCGGGAAGCTGGGAGGTGTTAGTAACCCAGTAGCAATGTCTAGATGGCTTTAGCTGTGGAGAAAGTAAACAAAATTGGCCTGAGTTTATGCAACCAGTGAAGCCATTGGTGACTTGTACCAACCAGTTATGTTAGAAAGCTATAAAAAGTGAAAAAATACCACCTTGTGGAGAACATCCTTATACAGAGATTGCATTCTACTTATGTTTTCAGTTATATGCTACTAAGCAGTGTGGTTCTGTCCCTCTGGGTACCTCAGCCATGACAACTGTTCTAAAACATTCAGTTCTGTAAGCCCTCATCGTATCTTGTGGATTAGTTTTCCAGTGGGATCTAGGCTTAGGTGGCCAGTAGCATACCCAGAGATCCTTCACACTGTGTCTAGGAGAAGAACAGTGATGCACATGGTAATTTTTTGAAGCCTTACTACTTTTTTCAGTCTTCCATCAAGTACTGTCTAGCTCAAAAGAGATCCTGAGCTTTCCAAGGTTTCCACTGCAGCTAGAGCAGCCACCTGGTCACCAGCACTGCTAAAAATCTGTGATTGGCATATTTCAGTTCCATCAGTTCTTACTTAGCAATTCCATCACTCAAACCAGGCTCTCCAAGTGAACAAACTCCTTGAGACATCAGTCCTTGTACTGTAC